>NW_028278146.1:0-168928 GCF_059751315.1 Micrasema longulum | reverse complement strand
TTATAAAAGTTATTTGTTCTCCAAAACGAAAGCCATTTTCAGAATGAGTGTACAAGTCTGCTTTTTGCTTAAGGGAAGAGATCATTGCAGGAAACTGCTGCGAGATATTGCACAGATTTATATGCTATTAAGCGTCTTGTCTTGTTCGGATGCCCTTTGAAATATATGTTTGTTTATGTAATAATATTTATTTTTGTTTTATTTAATGTACGTGCTTTTTTTTCCATTATCTTATATCCCAACTCAACACAGGGCCCTTGGCCTCTTTGAGTTTAGTATCCGTTATTATTAAAAAAAAATTGTAATGTGTAAGTATTTGTTTAAATAATATAATATATAAAAAAAAGAAAAATTAACGATTCCCATTACGTAAAAGAAAAAAACAATTATTGTACACATAAAGGGGAGTGACTATAAAAAATTATAAATAAATAAATATGTTTTATTAATATTTTTTTTTATAAAAATAATAATAACTTTGACTGCCCAACTAACTGTAAAGCATTAAATAAATCGAAGAAAACAATGTAAGCTGACTTCAAAAATAAAAATAACGAAGTTTGGGAAATAAGTAAGTTAGTGATCGTTAAACAAACAAGAGTATTTGCGAACTTCTCGGCTCAAACTTTTACTTGTATCGATTCTTATTTTCTTACAGAGTTTTCCTAAAGAAAATTAACTCGTTACATTGGTAAAATTTGTTCCGACCTTTTTTTGTACATGAGAACTATCGTCTGTCTATTTCAGACATATATTTTTTTAATAATGTGTTACGGATAGTATTAATCATTTCTAGTTAGTGGATTATGTTTACACCACTGAATAAATAAATTAGTATTGAGCGGTATATGTTTGACAACGCATCCATGGGATAAATTTAAAACGTCTTAAAATGCGGTTTTAGAGAAATTTCGTGAATAGGTATTTGAACACAGTTTTTATGTCACTGTCTCGTAGATACCTCCACGATATTGCACAAAAAAGATAACTGTACGTCGGACTGATTATGCCTTACTAAAATAAACAAAATCGAGGTTTTGTTGTCCCGTTTTTCACACCCCGAAGCAGAAAAGATTTTGTTTTTTTTTAGAAAAGGAATCAAAATTAAATACTCCGTGTCAGTAAAACATCCGTTTTTCAAAAATACTTATCATATTTATAAACCATACATCCGAAGGCGGCAGATAAATACGATCTGATGGTATGTAGCACTAACTACGCATAACATTCTGTCCCCTATCACTCTTGTTTCAATTATTTATTTATTTTTAGATTTCCCGTACCACTGAACTTCCTCAGTTTCACCTAGAGGTATATGAGTAACTATATTAGTACAACAATTGAAGTAGTCTTAGCTTTAATCCAATCCAGAATTTAAAAAGCTGTTGTGATAAAACTAATTTTAAAAAAAACATCGCAGTACTCTACATAATGTCAATTATTTACCCAATTATTTCGATTTTTTGGGGCCATTTTCAACGAGTTGTAAATAACTCACTATTAGAAAATGGGAATCAAGTGGGGTATAGTGGGGTTTGAACCTTGGACTTCTGATCCGTGAGTCCCCAACACTAGCCACAGGACCACAACCCAATTAATTACGCTATCACGCAAATCCCCCTACACATCTTAAACATAGTAGTAGTTGCACAAAAATATAAAATCAACTTGCTGACAGGACGCATGTTGTTATTAGCTAACACTAACATGCACTGATTCTACATTTTTTTTAATGTTTGATCTTGTTTGAGAAATTGTTAGAAAATTGGGAAAGGGGGAGTAGGGAGGTGCATGCATTTACTAAGTTAAGGGTGATTATTATTATAGAACATAGTATATTGCTGTTTACCATATTGATGTGCCATATAAATTGCTCCTTCCAACTCAACTTGGGTTGGGACTTCTCAAATAATATGTTAAAAATAACGTTTAAAAATCGGGTTGTGGTCCGTGACTAGTCTTGTGGACTCACTAATCAGAGGTCTTAGGATTGAACCCCACTCTCCCCCAACTTGATTTCTATTTTCTAATAGTGAGTTATTTACAACCCGTCGAAATCGGTCATCAAAATTGAAATATCAGAGTAATTTATAAGAACGCTAATATTTCTTTTTTCGTAAATAAATAAATACGCTGTATTGGAGGGTTTTTTAATCATTTATTTAAGGAACAAAATAAGAGTAAATAAAAAGAAGGTTTAAGAAAAAAACAACGGAAGATGATAATTTAAGCCTCTCTTCTTATAATAATTCTAATAATTCATTTATAAACAGGGTCAAAATTATAATTGTCAATGTTTTTTTTTTATATGTAAAGTTTGCATGTGCTTTCGTATTTTTTCCTAATTTTAATGTTTTTTGTTCGACAACTATTTTTTATTTTTCCTTTTTTTCATTTACAATTATACCTTTAAATTTTTTTTAAATATGTTTTTTAAATATATTCATATATGCATCTACAACATAGATTTCAAATATTATTCTAGATTTGGTATGCCCACGCGCAGGCCTTGCCAATGTGGGATTTTTTGTTTTCATGAATAAAGTGATATATTTTTTAATAAAAAATGTAAACAAAACAATTGTGAATAAACAAAACAAGGGTCATTGTTTTTCAAACTCTTTCTAATGTAAAATATTTACGTACGTTTATTAAAATATTTAACCACAATGTCAATGCTTTAATTATTAATAATACTTCGTTTCATTTCGGCGACATGCCGTCTTCACCGGTTAGTTGATACTTGGTTTGTGGAAGTCTTTTATATTTAATGGCCTTGCCTTCATCGATTTAAGTAGGCTTCGAATGTGTTTCATATCATAGCTCTGTTAAAGCACACTAAAGGAAGACGTACTTGTATATACCTTTACATATTTATATACTTCATATTCCGATTCTCAAGAATTTTAAAGGGTTGTTTGTTGTTTGTGTATAGTTGAGATTTTATTATTATTTTAGTTGGTATTCAAAAACAAATAACCCACAATAGGCTTTATTTTTTTACTAAGGGTATATAAATTGTATTAATATTTAAAACATTAACTTTGCAGTCAAACATTTTACTTGATGTTTTAAAATATCTATGTATGATAACGATTTCTCCGAATTCTCTAATCACCTAATCAATTTTAATCATAGCTTTAATTAAGACACAGGAGTTAATATCTTACATTTAAATTTTTAATATCTTCCGTGCGCGGAAAAAAGGGCCTAAGTAAACAAAATCGATTTTTAAGGAGAGCCAACCAAATTTGAGTGTGTCTCAAAACCGAGAGAACAGCTGCCAAATCATAAAGATTCAACTGCTTTGAGTATTTTTTGTTTTATATACTTAGAAAATTATCTTTAACATTTTGAATTTTTTAAATTGCGCATTTAATTTTACTAATTTTATTTTGACCATTTTATGACTTTTTTCCCGCGTACGAAAGATATATCCTGTATTCTGTTTTCACCTTAAAAAGTTTATTCGTTTATTTTAAAATCTTTCTTGAAATCAAAATGTAATTATTTTTCCTTAAATTCTAAATTCAAAATAAAAAAAATATCTTATCTTTAAAATCATCTGTCTATTTTTGTCTTTTTAAAATATTGTTTACGTCAAATCTTTCCCTGGTCTGTATCTCTGTAGTTAAACTGTATTTCTTAATTGTCATTTTTTCAGGATAAAAATACGTTTCGACCCTTAAAACAATTTCCGCGTAATTTGAAAATTTTGACTGTGGAATATTTTTATATTTTAATAAAATAAATTACATTCCAGCTCCCTCAATTAGCATCTGGAGCGAAAGAGTAAATTGTGAAGGATAAACAATGACGTATTGTCTCTTCTTTTTAATACAGCTTCAGAAAAATTTAATTAAATTCACCCAAAACAATACGTTTTTAATGAGTTTAGTGACAGTAGTTGGCGTCTTGGTTTAGGAACTCACATTTCTCACAATTTCAGGATTTAATTTGTAAAGCGGTATCTCCTTCCAAACCCCTAATATATTTCGCAGCCGTTAATTTGGTTTTCAGGAAATTTAAATATATATATATATATATATATTTTGTTTTAGGTTAAAAAATATTAAATAAGCATATTATTTTTGATCAGAGAAATGTGCATTATTATGTATCGTATAACTAATTTAATGATACATTACTTTTTTGACAGTTATTACATTAACTCTTTGCTACCTGTCGATACAAATTTGCCCTGTTGTAAAATAACGCATAGATATATATATACAGATCTCACTTCTTCTTCATTCATACATCTTCTCATGAACGTGCGCCAATTATTCCGACTTTTGACATGTTCATCTGCAAGTTTTGTTGTATTTGGTCATATCGTGTCTTTCTGGGTCTTTTGCATCCATCAACATTCGCATTGTAAATATTTTTAGCCGTTCTTTCGCTGTCCATTCACTCTACATGTCCTAACTAACTGATTATTAGCGAGATCTGTATGCAAAGATGGAGCGATGTGGCGTTCGATCCTCTCTGCCTACCCTTACAGAGAAACGGCGTTATGGTTTGTTGTTGTTATATATAAATATATATATATATATTTACATACAGCGAAATTGAAATGGCAGTGGGCAGGACACTTGGCGAGACAAAATGATGGCAGGTGGACGCCCAGAATAATAAAGTGGAGACTGTGGGCAAACAAAAGAAGTGTTGGAAGGCCCCAAAAAAGATGAGTCGACGACATTGCCTCTATTGCCGGTAAAACGTGGATGATGAAAGCGGGTGATAGGAAGGAATGGAGACGTTTGGAAGAGGCCGCCATCCGCCATCCAGCAGTGGAGAGAATAAGGCTACAGAAGATATATTTATTAATTTTTTAATTTTATTAACTTTTTGTACGATATGTAAAATATACATTGGCGAGCTTATTACCAAATGAAAATTTCTTCTAATCCATATAAAAAAAGTTTTATTTTTATAATTCAAGTTACAGAACATATTTAAAAGAAAATAAAAAAAGCTCAAGAAAAACAAAAATAGAAATGACATAATTAACATATAAATTACTATAAATGTTATTATTCCGTGGGAAAAGGGAACAAATAGAGAAGAAAAATAAAGAGATATTTCTTCTGACGTGATTTAAATAAAGATACTTTAGGAACAGCTTTGATAGTGGATGGAAGATGATATATCTGAAACAGTTTCTAGTCGTTTCGGCCATTTTGAATTAATTAATTCCAAAAAATTACTCCTGGAGATCAGTTCATTGAGCTGTCAGTGTGGTCACCCGTTTGGTTAGGTCTAATTATTTTCATTATGATAGCAAAAAAATATATATTCAATTATTTTGTGGTGTGATTATAATTCGGGTTTTCATTTTTTTTGTGAATATGTCGTTTTGAAAATCGATTCAAATCTGTTTCACTATTTTTTTGTATCTTTATACTGTTTTAAATTTGGTAAGGTATCCAAAATCAAACACTTTTATTAGTTTTTTCTTGTTAGGACATTATCAAACTGACTGAAATATTTACAAAGTATCCTTACATACTAACAATAATTTTTGTTTAATGATTTAGGTGTATAATAGTGCTTATATTTTATGGGGGTAATTAACAAAAAGAAAAGTAAAGTAGTACAAAAATAATAAGGGTATACTAAGTGCATTTTATTAGGTACATTATGGGTTTATTAAGAAAATTCTTCCACTATTAAAAAAATATATGTAGGGGTACAGCTTTAAACTGAATATAAATATTCGATTTGAATAGTAATTTAATTGACAAAGGTTTGTTTTAAAAAATGGTTGAAACTCCGCATTGGTGTTTTATTGAATTATGAATTGAATAAAGTTAGTATTTATTTAAAAGCAATTATGCGCAGCTTACCATTATATTTGACTATCCATAATAATGTTTAACTGTAACTTTATTTACAGAAAAACATATATATAATTACTATTTATTTTAAATGATTTCCAACGTTTGTATTTTTATCCTATTATAAATATTAATATTTATAAAGCGCGCCCAACGCTTGCGGTGAGCCAAGAAACTAGCCGATTATTCCAGCTTATTTCTTCATATATAAGTATACTATATTTTGAATGTCTTAAACCCAGTGCGGGTTTTTTCTCCTAGATTAAACTTGCAGATTACTCAAATTATTTGAAGATTCTTGATTTGGAAAACAGTATTTCAAACATTATTTCTTAAGGGTTATTTTTCTTTGAGATTGTACTTTTGACATAAAACCATAATTACTTGCATGCGTCATATGGCGCTCGACGCGGCCGTTTTTAGCACTATTAATTTCTAGAACAATTCGGTCAGTTGACAATTCAATGGAATACCTAATATCGACTGAATTCATTGTGCTATTTTTTATCAACTTTTAACTGAGTTATATATTATAATAATATGGATAATATATATTTATAATATAATAAATCACGAAGTTACGTCGTTTGAGTTGATTTCATGAATGAGAGTCGTTGTATCACACAGAACCACAGAAAAATATAAATTTATAGTATGTATAACTTACATTATATTATTTACCTTCTATGTAGGTACAAATATATGATTTTTTTTTTTATTTCAGCTTACCCGTTAGCTTATTTATTTGACACTTTTTATACATATAAGGGCGGGCATATTGCCTTAAGTCAATTTCTTTCTACCTACCCAAACCGTTCAGTTTAATAAAATTATAAATACATGGACATATTGAATCTTATAATTTTATACAAAAATTAAAAACAAAGATTAACCAAAACAAATATATATAAAAAAAATAACACTATACTATGAAGAGAGGAGAGGGGATAGGAAGGAAAAAAGAAGGGTATGGGAACAATTTAAATATTTAGATAGTGACATTTCAAGCTTGACTTAAATGTAAATAAAGAAGGGGCGTCTCTTACATTAGTGGGTAGATTATTCGCTTACCCGTTAATAATATCACAATTCGCCACTGCCATACTTAAGCAGTGCTTCAACCTCTTTAAACTTTATACTTTTTTCTCTTATGTAGTTATGATGACTCATGAGTCTTAATAGAATACGATACTAGATCTATTGCTCCTTTTTTTTTAAATAAAGAAGTCGTATTTTGTTTTTAAGATGGCTAAATAATAAGATTGTTTCTATAAATTATGATGAATCCATTATTAAACACTGTATTTTTTGTTTTTAAATGCCTGTATTAAAAATTATCACGTCTTTACATGAATATAACACGCCGTTAAGGCGCAGTTTGAAATAAGTTTTTTTCGCTCAGTCTTTTAAAATGTGGTGTAGTGAGTCTTGAAACAGTCAATACAAATTCCTAAGCATCGATATTCTTTCCATAAAGTGCATTAAGCTTTGTCTAAATTATGATAAAATTTTAAAATAGCTATTTACAAAGATTTGGGAATACTCAAATGTCGAATGGCTCGATTATTTGTGCGTTTAACGAAATCCCTGTAAGACCCTTAACTTACATCGGAAAGAGTTTGTCGCTGTAACACTGCCGTATCTTCACGTGTAAAATATATTTTCACGTGTCTTTATTTAGCAGTGAATAAATTATAGGTATTTGAAGAGGGATAATACCCTAAAATATGGCGTGTTGTTAGGCAAACTGTATCGATTCTCACTTAGTGAGGCGTTAATAATTAATCTGTCAGTTAATTCCTCTGGAAAACTGTTATTAATACCCACTGAGCTTTCTTCGTGTATAAATAACACACAAACATACAAAACTATACGTAAAAAATGCGTCTTCAACAATTTCCATAAAAATAAAAATTAAAATAGAGAGATTAACAGCTTGCCCACCACATAAAGCACCGCACTAGAGAACTAAAGTCTCCTTGGCATGGCCCATAAAAATATTGCTCGTTGCCGAATGAAAAAAGCTGCCCGAAGAAATTTTCTGTCATCTGGTAGTCTCGGTATCTGTGTGCAAAAAATAAATAATACAGAAGTAAATAATTTTAACTCCACTATATTTAGAAAAAGAGGGAAGTAAAATCTCCACTCACTGTGATTTAATTGATAAAACATTACAAATTCTACAAAATGATTATAAAACCTTAAAATTATTTTTGAAAGTCACAAGATTTAAATATCCAACAGGACCAATAAAAGGGCGGCGGATAATTAAACCCAACTGGATTTTAGGTCTGGTTGTTTATGTGAAAACAGTCACAGTACTTAAGTAAATACTACATACTTGAAAGCTACCTAATTTCTTGTACGATAATTTATGGTGAATAGGAGGGACGATCACCAAAAATAAATTTAAAGTCGTATTACTCCATTTTGGCAAAAGCTTGTGATTAAATTTATGTTTTCTTTTTAAAATGCGATAAATTTACTCATCTGAAAATACTTTTTGAATTTGTATATCTGGGTAGTATGTTTACTAGAGATGGAAATATGGACAAGGATATTGAAAGGAGGGTTAGTGCCGGTAACAGAGTTAATGGTGCCTTAAAGTCTGTCGTAGCAAATAAGTGTCTATCGCAAGAGGCTAAATTAGCAGTTCATAATGGAGTTCTGGTACCAACCCTAATGTATGGAAGCGAAGCATGGAGTTGGAAAAAAAGGGACGAAAGTAGACTGAATGCTGTTGAAATGCGATCCCTCAGGCGAAAGTGCGGAAAAACAATGTATGATAGGTGCCCTAATGTCGAAATCAGAGCAGAATGCAAGGCTGAGTTAAGCATTATCGACAAAATTAAGAAAGGTCTTTTGCGATGGTTCGGTCATGTGGAGCGAATGAATGATGAAAGAACGGCTAAAAAGATTTATGATGCGAATGTGTCTGGTTGTAGAAGTCGAGGAAGGCCGAGAAAGACATGGCATGATCAAGTACAACAAATTCTTGAAAGTGGTCATGTGAAAAGTCGGAATAATCGACGTGCGTGCATGAGAAGATGTATGAATGTGAAGGAAGCAAAGGAAGTGTGCCAGGACAGAGTGGTGTGGCGTTCTATCCTCTCTGCCTACCCCTCTGGGGAAATGGCGTGATGGTTAGTTAGTTAGTTAGTTATCTGAAAATACTGTGGGGACCCGAGAGTTGTTGTCTATGGCCACAGTGCCCAATAGACTTACATAAGGGCGCGTAACACGTCACTCGCCCTTCTTTGTCTTCAACAGTATTCAAATTCACTCTAAAATATTATTTCTGTAATCTTTGTATTTTCGTGTGTAATATACCAAAAACTGTAAGTAACTTAAATTATTTTATTTATTTATTCCTTGAGGTTAAATCCATTAAATCCATTCAATCATAATATGTTTTACATGAACTAACAAATAGCTACTATCAAGTAGAGTAAAATAAAAACTCCTGTACAGTACTATTAGCAAACTGATTCATAACGAAAATATTATTTTTTTGTCGGTCAAAGTTATTGAAATTCGGCCGGTAAAATTTAACATTACATAATTTTGGTTGTAAACCTATTAAATATCGCACTTTAAAAAAATACTTAAAAATTTTATTGAAAATAATTTTATCTAGTGGGCTCGCATACATTTTTAACTCTTCGCAAACAATAAAAATCAAGGGAGAACGTGGAACCTCTCATTCGGAGTTCACGATACTACCACGAAACCACAACCCATTAATACAGCAATTCCGAGTGTTTTAATAACAGTTTTTTAAATTGAATTTTCAAATCGGTTGATCATTATTCTCAAATTTAAATGTTTTTCTGGAATCCCACTCAAATTCTTAAAATGTTTGTAGTTGGTACTTTGAATTCTGTAATATAAAAATATTTGTTCTCTGGACGAAGGGATGCAAAATATTTGCTAAAGGTTGAATTAAGCAACCCCTCGCGTGACTTAAATGGATGAACGTGCGTCTGCATATATTATACCTTTACTTCATGACTACAGGTAATGCTTCAATATTTCCCATCGTTCTCCCACGCATAGCTTAAATGTATTATATTAGCATACATTTGTCAGAACTGTTAACTAGTATAGGTGTGAGAAAAACAACATTATTAAATAAAATTAATTAATTTGGTACATTTGGTTCGTATCCGGGTGGATAAAGAATAGAGTTTTGTGAGTGAAATAGAATCAGAACCCTGGAAAAGTATTTTCTACTCAAAACGTACCCTTGGGAAAATACCTAAAAACGCGAAAAGTACGCTTCTCATACAGTGATTATTCTTAAGCCTTTGGTTGGGTCTTAAGGTTATTCGCCTATCCTTAAGGTCTGAAGTTCGATTCCTGGCAGCGACAACTTGCAATATTTGTTTTTTTTGCAAAAGGTATGTTGATTAGCAACCACAACACATTTACAGTACATGGATACCCACATATTTTGGAAAGGTCATTTCACGAATGGCTCTACTAGAATCAACATCCATAATCTATAATGTTTGATTATGTCCAAATGCTTGCAGACTGGCTGGATTTCCTCCCTAGGGAGTTGTTCTTAAATTCCCTTCTCAAAAATGTTTTCCCTCTCTGTTAAAATAAATTTATCTATAATCAATAGTCAACTAGCGGACCCAATAGACGTTGTCCTGCCCGAATGTTGGCTTGCTTGTTATTAGCTTGGAGAAACACTTTTAATTGATTAGCAGGTACCTAGGTACTTGTTTATGGTTGAATTCCGAAACATAAAATAATTCATTTTCAAAAATTGAATTCTTTTTGCAAATGTCGAATTCTGCTTTTCTAACATAAGGAGTGTACTTTAGGTAGAAATGTGATTTTCAAAAATGTATTAAATGTCAGTTTATATTATTTTATCATTACTGAAAATCCATTTAAAATAAAAAAATGGGTAGAAATTATAAGGTGTGTAAAAAAATAATCTGATATCCATAAAAAGCGAATGCTGTTTGTAAACATTTAAAAACAATTTTTACTCACAAAAAAACAACATCCTTCCATTTTTGTATCTGCATTCTAGTCGAATGTAACCCTGGTAGGTCGATGAATAAAAAGTTATGCTCTCAACATTTTTTACAGATTAGATTAAAGATTTTATATATCTACGAACAAGCGCAGCGCAAAGATCTACATTTTGCTGAAAACCGCACGCAAATCGGTTAAACTATTTAAGAGGAGTTCAGTGATATCACACGTACAGAAAAATTATATTTATAAAGATAGTTCACAATAAACTAGGATACCAAATCTTAGGTTATCATATCACCTTCAAGTTACAATCATCCTAGAACCCTATTTTCTAGTGTTAAGGTGTTTTTATACTGCCATATTCATATTCATAATATATTCAATGCAATGTCTTAAGCACCTTTGAATTTAAATTGAGGTATGATAATCATGGCGACGTTTAAATGGGTTTAATTCCAGATATAATCTCAGATGCAAGTTTCCGATGACTACTTTGAAATGTTTTTATTTCAGATATAAACACTATTGATTTTTGAGTTTTTCCAAATTTTTGTCGATAAAAGACTCTCAAAACAAAGAGAAAAGACGTTTTGTCTCTTTTCTTACTCGTCATCATTAAAGCAAATGCAATTATTCACTCCTGCTTTCCTTCGATCATCCTTCACCGCTCCTTATCAATTTCCTATTTTTCCTTCCCACTATCTCCTTGTTTTGTCCTACATATTGTTATGTGTGTTCTAATAATAACATTGCAAATATATTTAAATTATAAATTGTTTATCACATATGTCTTGACCATTATTTTAAATTTTGATATGTTTTTTTCTTCATAAATATTTTTTTCCATTTCGTAATACTTTTTAATTACTTTAAATAAAATTGAATTTTGTGACTATGCCTTTTTCCTAAATGGAAGTCTAATTTTGTTCTTTTCTCTAGTATTGTGATCGTGTTCATGCTGGTTCCGATCGGATTTTTTCCGAAATTCTGTTTTTTTATTATAGTTTATAATTTTATGAACAAATATCATTGTATTGTAAAATATTCTTTGTTTATATGTTAATAATTTCATTTCATTTACCAACGACTTTACCCTCGTGTATCTATTTTTTTTTCAAAATGATTCTAAAGGTTTAAATTTATTTCAACAGAGAGGGAAAAAAATTTGAGAAGGGAATATGGAAGTCTAGGCATTTACAGGGCTTATGACCTGTCATTGGCTGGTTTAAGTGGCCACTTTACACACTGTGTAACATTCACCATTCTGCCCAAGCTTGAACATCCACATTTCCTCAACTCTTCCATCTGTTGACTTTTGTGAAGTAAAAGATTTTTCCCTCTCTGTTGAAATAAATTTAAATATGAACAACTCCCTAGGGAGGAAATCCAGCCAGTCTGCAAGCATTTGGACATAATCAAACATTGTTGATTCTAAAGGCTTTATTTTGTAATACAGTTAGTTTATCTATGTTTTCTTTGTTTGATAAAAATAAAATGCTACTACAGTAGTTAACGTGTGGTTCAATAATTGCTTTGTCAATAGTTTTGCAAGAGTCCTTATCAATAAATCTTCTTAACCTTCCCAAAATTGATATTTTTTTTGTAATCTTATTGATTACCATCTTAGCGTTTTGGTGAAATGTAAGTTTTGAATCCAACATTACACCTAAATATTTCATTTCAGTGACTTCATTAAGTTTTTCATTTTCTATTACAATGGATGGTGTAATTTCTATTATTTTGTTTCCTATATTAATATATTTAGTTTTGTTAACATTTAATTTTAATTTATTTAGTTAACGTGTGGTTCAATAATTGTTTTGTAAATAGTTTTGCAAGAGTCCTTATCAATAAATCTTCTTTTTGTATTGGCATTAATATTATATGTGTACTACAATCGACCATGTAAAATTTCTGTGGGCGTTTATTAATACAAATGAAATCATACATAAATTAAACTATAAGTTGTTGTTGTTTCACGTTTTATTGAAGGTTACACAATACAAACACAAGTAAAATAGTACAGCCGTGATAATATCTCATGATGTCAAAAGCACAGTATCTTAATTCTCAAGGAACCCTTTGAGATGGTTTTTACCCCATATCTCAACACTCCTTGTCATTTTTCAACCCCTGTCTCATAAAAACTGGTTATTTATGAGAAAAAATGTATTTGCTATATTCAACACATTTTACAAACGATTTATAAGTTTACTAAGAAACTGATTGTAAAATATTTTTTATGTGCCTTTATTAATCCATGATAATTAACATAGGGAAAAAGTGGAAGTAAATTAAACTAAATAATTACATATTGTACACGAGCAACAGAATAACAATAAAAAAAATATATATACAATCTTTGATTTAAATTATTTATTGACAGTTATTGATGGAATTCTATTGTAATGAAGTAATAACCGTCCATGCGCTCAGTAGCTGCGAGACTTGTTGTTATCTAACTTCTAATTTTATAAATTTGCTTTTTATTTCGTTTTTAAAATATCACTTAAACTCTAAACTTCATTGTCAAATAAAAAAATAAAAAATAAAAATGTAAATAAGGGCTAGATTTCTTACTGTCCATGCGCTCTTTAGCTGCAAGACGTTCTGTTTTCTAGCTCATATACATATATCATAATAGTAATACATCATAATTGGAGACGAGGAACTAGAATCCCAACCGTCCATGCGCTCTGTAGCTGCAAGACGTGTTGGAATATTTATTTATTTTACAGTGCCCTTGAGGTGATTTTCACAAAAATGGCGCTTTATAAATTATCCAAACATTTTTATTATTAATAACTTATATTTACATATAAGCTATGAATTCAAAAATACTTGGTACACTGCTACTTATTTGTTTGATCAATTAGCGCTTTCAACGTCTAATGGGCATTTTCAGCCTGGTGAATATTATACAGTGTAAGTATAATTCATATAAAACTAAATATTATCTTTAGTGTAGGTACATTTGAAAAATAAGTTGAAAAAGATACAATACGCAATATTTCAATGGAACAGAGTAAGACAAATTATTGAAACATGTGTTGGCGGTGTACTTTAAGAGAAGATTCTACTGTATAAAAAACGGTTATTGTTTTATTACAATGTACGGAGTCCAACTAAGGGGGCTAATAAGGGTGAGTTTTCGAATTCTATCTGCTGATGTATTAAAATAATATCGCTATTATTTATTATCCTATTTATTTCTCAAATTTCTAATCTATCTAACTTTTAATCTTTATGTCCTACATGTAAAATTTTTATGTTTTGTGATTCGTCAAATCGTCGTTATTATATATATGTGAAGTTGAATGTTTTTTCAGTCTATATTGAATTGCTCTCCCGCTTTGTCCTGTTATTTATGAACCAGGACAATTACATGTTAATTCATATATTGAACTTTTTTCAAATTTGTTGACCTGATCTTTACTATTAATTAATTTTAGGCCCAAAGGTTTTTATTATAAAACCGAAATATTTATTTTTGGTAAAAAAGTAAGTGAAAGTGTGTACCAAGTGTTTTTAAATTAATAACCTACATGTAAATATAAATTATAACATAATCCTATATTCAATCGACTAATTTTCAGTAATAAATAATCACGGTTATGAACTCGGATGTATTTAGTTTGATGGACCAATATATTATTATTGGAAACGAGGAACAAAATAGAAACCGTCCGTGTGCTATGTAGCTGCTAGACTCGTGAGGACATTTTTGGTCAGCGCCCTTGAGGTGATTTTCACAAAAAAGGCGTTAAATAAATTATCCACAGTAATAATGATAATCTGTTTTTATCGGTCTTACAACATAGTCAGACTGGTATGTTTTTAAAGCATGTTATAATAGGCTGTGGGGTTAAGTATATGTGTGTGTGGGGGATGTATTTTTCAAAAGTAGATAAAGATGTTTTTCTGGGTATATTTTTAGGAAATAATTATTTAAATATTGAATATCATGATTTATGAGGTTTGCCAAACATTATTACAAGACTTTTCAAATGAGACAAAATTTTAGTTAAGTATGTTATCAAGGATATATTATTAAATTTCGAAAAGTATTGTTGGTAACTTAAATTTCCTTTAAATAAATATAGGTACTATGGAGGAATATATAGTTATTTGTGGTAGATGACAAATGTTTTTTTTTTTTTTAAATTTACTGTTTCAATCCGAGTTATGCCCAGTAAATGTAGAAATAAAAAAGGTATTTCGTACTTGTATAAAATAAATTGCTATGGTTTATTATTGTCACTTTCAAAGTCTTTAAAAAAATATATAGTTTGTATAAATAAGACAAAGTTTCGATTGAAGTGCCTGGGTTTTAAAATATAAAATGCCAACATTAATTTTAATAAGTAAAATATTTATCTACAGTTCATAAAATTAAATTTGTCGCACTAAAAGATTCTCAAATATACCCTTATAAAATTTCAATGACTCATACAAAAGTTATTAAAAATAAAGCTTTCGAAGCAGTTTTGTGGAGACTTTTATGTTAATAGTATGCCTACGACAAGAAATGGCGCAATTCACCTAATAGCCAATTAAAATCACATTTATTGCCACAAAAATAAAGCACAATTTATTTTAATCAAATCGGGAATATCGTATTATTCCTATGGAAATTTGAGCAAAGAGATTAGATTTTTATTAACCTAATCATGACGATTTTTAGTTCGAATTTCATGCTGAAATTTTAGAGAATAGTAACAAAATAAATTAATTTTTCTAATTTAAAAAAAAAATTCTTCTCCCTGAGAGCCTCCAGGGAAAACAGTTAAACATTATTTGTTTTTTTTTTCATGCAAAAATAATACTTTCACATAAATAGTTTAGCAAATTTCATGAACTTTATATAACATAAGACTTTTTGAAAAAAAACTTAAGGTTTTTAGGTTAACTAATCTCCTTTGTTTTCACATTTCGTAAAAAAACACATTTTTTTCATCACTGAAACTGGGCATGAGCAAAAAAAATATTTTTTAATTTATATTTAAATTCCCGCAAATGCGGTTTATTCCATTGGCCACGCACCTAATACATCACGATACGGCAACATTTTGAGCTTTTGTTGTGACCGTTCAAATTTAAATTGAACATCGTCACTAATCTTGACATCACAATTATCAAGGTCAAACATGTCGCGTTTTTGTTGAGACTTATTTAAAAAAAATATACATAGTAAAAGTTATTTATGAAAACCATTGCAAAAGACTGTTTCGAGACATTGTGTACATTTATATTCTATGAAGCGTGTTGTCCTGATGTTTATTAATAATTATGTTGATATAATATTTTTTATTGTTAGTATTCTCTAAAAATATGCATACTTCCACTTTCCATTATGTTGTATCCCAACTCAACACAGGGCTTTTGACCTCATGAAGTTAGGGAGCTGTTATTATTTTTAAGTATCTTTACATTAATAAAAACTATGCATGATACTCGTAGGTGCGGTGAACAAATATCGTGATAGTACATTCTGTACGGGCTAAAGCTAGGGTTTCCTAGGACATCGGTGCCCGTATTTTAACGGCCGTAGTAAACGGTGATGCGGTGGATAACCGTCGTAACGGTGACTAGAGTGTGGTTTCCTAGGAAAACGGAGTTATCTACACCATTTAACACCGTTTCCCTAGGAAATCACTCTCTAGTCGACGTTACGATGGCTGTCCACCGCATCACCGTTCACTACGGCCGTTAAGATACGGGCACCGCTGTCCTAGGAAACCCTAGCTTAAGATAAGATTTAACGACAAACTTAAGAAAGGTTCTGTGTTGGTTTGGACATGTAGAGCGAATGGACGGAGAAAAAACGGTCAAAATATTTACGCTGGAAATGCTTACGAGTGCAGGAATTGAGTACGACCAAAAAAAACATGGCATTACAAATTTAATAAATACTTGAAATTTGACAATTCAAAAGTTGGAATAATCGGCGCACGTGCGTGAAATGATGTATAAATGTAGAAGAAGCAAAGACCAATTAATGTGGCGTTTTTTCTCTAGTTTGTTTGCTTGCATAAAACCACTGTAATCATTTAATTCTTCCGTCTGTTGGTTTTTGTAAAGTTAAAGAGCTGAAATTTTCATTGGTACGGGTAAAGTTCATTTTGTTCGTCAATTAAATGTATAAAATTCCTTAAAATATAAAATAGATCGCTGTAAATACGAATGTTTTCTCATTTCTGTCTACCCTTTTCACTTCCTAATACTTGTAACAGTTGACTTGACAATCTAGCAGACAGTAAGTGGACAGAGAGTCACCCCAAAATACATCCCCTGTAACGAGATATAATGTTTATTTCAAATATAAAGATTTTTTTCACATGTTTTTAGGAATGCCAAATTCAATGATGCTTATTCAATATCTCCCGGGCTCAAGTGACAAGCTCGATTATGAAAATATTGAGGGGGATTATAGCTTTAAATTTAAATGTAATTAATAAAAATGAAGAATGAATCATTTCAGTCATGGGTCTGAATCTATCAATCACTAAATAATTTTTTTTTATTTCCACGATTTACGCAAATCAAAAGATTTTTAAAATACTGTAAGAGCTTTGACTAAAATTGATTACTTTTTTTTTATAAAACTTTTTACCTATAAGAGATAGACCCCCATTTTAATGGACGGTCACTCGAACCCTGGGACATATTATATGTCATTGACAAAAAAACATGTACGTAATTCGTTCAAGTTATGTATGTAATTATCTCTTCTAATAGTATAACCTACATGTATGTCAGATAAGCTTCCATTTTCTGCTTTTACTTGAGTTTTTACTTGAAAGTGCATATTATTATTATGATTTGTGTTTTATTTCCACATTTTTGTTTTAAGATCTATTATTTTCTCTTTTCTTTTAAGTTTGTATAAGGTTTCATCTGACTTACCGTATTTTTCAGACCATAATTTTTCCTCTGAAAATACAACCAAAAACAAAAAATGCGTTTTATGGTCCGATGCGTCTCATCATTTGCAAAGTTTTGTGTAGTATTATATTATTACTCTTATTTAATATTTGTAAATATGTATATTTTTTGTTTTGGCTAATATTTACCAGGAGTAACAAAAGCCGCCATAATATTTTTTAAAAAAACAGAAAACGACAAAAGACGATTTTATATTATTGAATACAAGTAAAACTTTGTACGATAGATGCACAAATGTTGAGATCCGTACATTATGTAAGGCTGAGACAAGCATTATCGATAAAATCAAGAAAAGAGCTCTGCGCTGGTTTGGACACGTAGCACAAATGGACAGCGAAAGAACGGCTAAGAATATTTACGATTCAAATGTTGATGGATGCAGAAATAGAGGAAGACCAGAAAGAGATGGCATGACCAAATCCAACAAATACTCGAAGATGGGCATGTCAGAAGTCGTAATAATCGGCGCGCGTGCATGAGAAGATGTATGAATGTAGAGGAAGCGAGATCTGTATGCAAAGATAGAGTGTTGCGGCGTTCTATCCTCTCTGCCTGATGGTTTGTAAAAGTGTTGTTGTCGTATGAATACAAGTATTGTAGATTTACAAATAGTTTTCTATTAATATTAAATAACATATTAAATTGACGACATACTATCATGCCATTATTTATTTATTTATTTTTACATTAACGGTTCAAGGAACCTTTTACAGTAAAAAGTTTTATAGAAATAATCGCAGCAGTGAACAATTTATTTTGTAATATATAATATGAAATATAACCATATAATTCAATTGGATAATTTAAACTAAACAAATTAGTTCAATTAAAATATTTTTCATTTTTATCTCAGAGTAATAATTCGCAACCGCTTGGCCTCTTATAGAGATGCCTTTTCGCTCTATTGCATAGTTCCAATTTTTTGTTTTTTTGTTTCGCTTAACAATGAACGGGTTACGGACGGTTTCGGTTTTCGCTTGCAATTCTTGACCTGAGTTCCTGCGGTCCGTTGTATTGTGTTAACTGAAGCTAACTTCGTGATTGAAAATCATATAATGGTTTTTGTCCATATTATTACTCTCCAGGTCATAATAGTCAATGTGCCACTATTATTCGGTAAATTTGTGTATAAAAATAAAACTTGTCACTATCATTTTTACTCTAAAGGACACGTTAGTATTTTAAAGAATCATGCCGTTAATTTTGCGGAAAGAAAATATATTCAGGAACAATTCTGTACCTCAAAGGCAGACGGATGCGAATTTAAACATAAAATGTTTTAAACATGCCTAAAAAATCTACTTTCTCTAAGTTGATTCTAATTATTTATAGCATTAATTTGTATTTTCAGTATCTTCATAAATAAGTTGTTTTGTCGTAAGACTTACATTTCTTTAACTGAATGGACATGATCATGAACTGGATACAAAAATCAAAATTTCATTTCATCAAATTCTGGATTTGCATCGGTCTGCCTCTGAGGCACAAAATTATTCTGCATACTTACCTCAAAGGCGACCATTTTTTATTTGTGGCTTTATTACTGCTCAGGTACGATGTCTATTGGCAGATTCAATGACATTCGCTCATTATTTTATGGTCATAAGCCCTGTAAATGCTTAGACTTCCATATTCCCTTTTCAAAAATGTTTTCCCTCTTTATTGCAATAAGTTTAAAAAAGAATAACTCCAAAGGGAGGAAATCTAGCCAGTCTGCAAGCATTTGAACATACTCAAACATTGTTGTATTTATTTCAATTAACGCCATTATTGTATTATTTTGTACTACCATTTAAAAGTGTTAATGTTAGTGAAAACATTTTAATAATAAAAAAATACGTCATCTTTCTTTCGATACTTCTTTTGTTCTTCACATTAAACGAAAATGTAAATAAAACTTTTTGTGCGATCTATTCGCTAAGGAAACAATATTTATTGGAATTCGTCTCTCTATTTATTGATCTCTATATCTATTTAATTTAATATTTAATAAAAAAGCTTTCATTCCTGAAATTTGGAATCTCACAAAATGTCTGCAAGCAGTTCTCACCCTCTACTGAAAGTAAATATTATGTTTTCCTCGATTTGGAATTAAAGATACGTTGTTATTCTTGCCCTAATACAATATACTTGTGTAGTATATTCTGTTCCTGAAATGTAGATATTACTTTGATAAAATATTTTTTTTCTAATGGAAAAACAAAACTTTTGTTATGTTTAGGATTTATTCATGTTAACACAAGCGAGACACAAAACAGTTTAGTTAACAAAGGGAACTTTGTTGTTACGAAGGTATTATTTTGTACAAGTCAAATGAAAACAAATTCTTAGGATGTTTTGTTTTATCTTGACGTAAAAATAAACCAAATAAAAATATTTTATTACAATATCTCGTCAAATATTGGGTAGACTGAAAACAAAATTATGTAACCTGAATGAATCCGACATTATGAGGATATGCTTCTATAATTTTTAAAATACATGTTTTAATACAACTGTCTTGTTTTTTGTTCAATATTTGATTATTTTCCAATGTAAACTTTTAATCATAGAATTATTTTTTTTTATTTTTCATAAATTTAATTACAAACCTACCTACTTTTATTTCATATGTTATTTAGATTGAGTTTTTCTACCGACATTTTTTAGGGGAACTGCATTTTCATTATAATAATAAAAATACGTACCTATATAGTTTTATTCCACTTTTATTTGTATTTTTTTACCAGTGACCAGTCTTGTAAAACCCCTCTAGGGGTATATATTAAAAAACCTATTTTTGTCTCTGTTTTCATTTCAAATTTAATGTGTATTTACGTTTTTACTCATTATTGTTTCGTGAATTTTTAATTTTTAAATTAATGTTTGTAAACTACCTGTTACTCGCATTAAACAGGCATAAATTCGTTGACTTTATTGGGGGGATTGTCAAAGCCGTTATTTAATTAGCCGGGGCCAAAGAGGTAAAAAATAATTAACCGAAATTTTAGGTAAAATTCACGTGGAACATGTCGCGATCGTAAAAACTAAAAGGTTATGCCTCGCTATTTCATTACAGCTGCGTTATTCTCCTTCCTCTTCTCTCACTTCATTCTCATCTTTCTTTCCCACTTCCCCCGGAATTTAATTTATTTCATATAATTAAAGTTCCCGAATTTAGAATTATTCTGGAAATCTAGCTAAGGAGAAACGAGGAACTGTGTTTTGGCACGAAGACAAAAGATAGACTATCGTTTTACATAAACTGTTTGTTTCTTAATAAACTAATCAGACCATAAGCTTAATCAATTTACCTTTACATATATTAGATAGATACGATACGTTTTATTTAATTGATTTGCCCAGGTGGCTTTTATATGACAGCTATAAAATTACAATTCAAACGTCTTATTACTAAAGTAAATATGTAGGTCTTATAAATATTTAGATGAAAGTAGTTTTTTTTTTTTTAAAAGGATCGAATTCAATACATAATGCTTGAAAAATATAGATAACAAATGTTAGAGTATTTTGTAGAGTTAGGTAGGTGCATAATTAAATTTAAAAAAATTAAATAACAGTTTTTGGCAAAAGAAAATAGCAAACAGAAAAAGAGAAAAAAGTCTGTAATATTTACAGAATTAGAATAATGTGAGTTATTTTGATTTTATCGCCGTAAAAACTTTTAATCTTAAAACTGACAACGGAAAACGAAACATCAATTTCTCCTTACTTGTTTCCGAGCCAGTGTAGTCTAACGATTGGATAATTTGTAAAATAAATTTGTCTACCAGACACCACAACGAAGGTATACTGCCATCTTGTACATCTATTTGGTACTAATCAGTTATGTTTTTAATCAAAATATCAATTTCGGTCTTGACCAGTCTTAAAGATGCCTAATTAGTAGAAAGCACTAATTTATCAATAAACAAAATATTTCACTCAAAGTGAATCTGATTAAATTATCAGTTTACACCAATTAACTTGACAATTCTGCCTGTGTTTAAACAATATTTTTTGTAAATCGCAAAATATGCAATAATTATTGATGTGTAAGTAAGTGATTTTTTTTCGCACACATGAAAGACCTAAAAACACTTTTTTTACGCAAGCATGAAAAATAAGCAAGTGTGGAAAAATTATAAATATGGATTTTCCAACATTAACGGAATAGTAACGGTAAAAGAGTGAATAAAGTGACCATTTTAATGAGCTAATAGCGGATCTTTCATATTCCTTAATAAAAGGAGTTTTCCATTTTATCATTAAAAAAAATAAGTTTGCTTATTATGTCCAGACGTATGAAAAAAAAATCTTTGAGTGTGAAATAGACCCAAAACCCTAGACGAGTGTTTCAGACTCGATGACTGCTCGCAGGTTAATATCCTGATTAAAGAAATCGATTGAAAATTCGTCTCGTTGTGTAGTGGTTGACGCGTTCTCCTATTATGTTTTAGGTAGGTTCGATTCCTGGCAGGGTGGATGAAAAATATTGATGGGTTGATTAAACTGCAATAATATATCAATCAATGCCTTAACATTTTTTAACAGATATTTTTTTTTCCAAGCCCTGTCCTATACCCTCTTCCCAAACAAACAAACTAACCATCACGCCGTTTCCCCGTAAGGGTAGGCAGAGAGGATAGAACGCCACAACACTCTATCTTTGCATACAGATCTCGCTTCCTCTACATTCATACATCTTCCCATGCACGCGCGCCGATTATTCCGACTTTTGACATGTCCATCTTTAAGTATTTGTTGGATTTAGTCATGCCATGTCTTTCTCGGTCTTCCTCTATTTCTGCATCCATCAACATTCGCATTGTAAATATTCTTAGCCGTTCTCTCGCTGTCCATTCTTTCTACATGTCCAAACCAGCGCAGAGCTCTTTTCTTGATTTTGTCGATAATGCTTGTCTCAGCCTTACATAATGTACGGATCTCAACATTTGTGCATCTATCGTACGTAGTTTTACCACACATTTGCCTGAGAGATCGCATTTCAACAGCATTCAGCCTACTTTCATCCCTGTTTTTCCAAGTCCATACTTTGCTCCCATACATCAGGGATGGGACCAGGACTCCGTTGTGAACTGCCAATTACCCTCTTCCCTATAAATATATATACATTTTTGAAAAATATATTTATTAAAAAAAAACATTATTACTTGAAATTGTGGACTGTTTTTTCAAAACTCGCCATTTGCTTGAAACATAATTTTTCAAATAAAACACTGAAGTAGTAAATCCTCGTCACTTGATATGTTCAAACATAGGCAGGATGATGAATGTTACACAGTGTGTAAAGTGGCCACTTAAACCAGCCAAAGACAGGTCATAAGCCCTGTAAATGCCTAGACTTCCACATTCCCTTCTCAAAATTGTTTTCTCTCTCTGTTGCAACAAATTTAAATATGAATAACTCCCTAGGGAGGAAATCCAGCCAGTCTGCAAGCATTTGGACATAATCAAAACATTGTTTAAATAAATGTTTCTTGACATGCACCTGAAGTGTAGGACTTTACCTTTCTAAAACAGATGATCGAAATACGCTACAATTAGTCAAGCGGTAAGTGAAATGATGATGATCGGTTATAACGTATACCCTATATCAAAGTAATGATGATTTTAATAGGCTGAATTATTGTGGATTAAATTAAATGATGAGTTGTTATCTGATCAATCAACGGAGCTGGCTTACGATCTCCCTTACTAGCTTTCTACAACACCCGTAACTTACCTCCACCCTCTCCAGACTTTCCTACACAACATTTACTGAATACAATAGTCCCGAGTAATAATTCTTACCCCAAATCCCTCTAGCACTTAGATTTACAGCTCCCAGCCGACTGCCACTGTCCGAGCCTATTATGAAATATTGTATTCTGTTGATAAAATCGAATCCATCTTTCACTTACGAAAATACTAAATGTATCTATTTGTATTTCAAAGTGTGTAACGAGTGTTAAGTATTTTGTAAGAAATATTTTGAAAACTAGAACCAGATTACTTGGTTGACATTCATACAAAAATTTACTTTAATTTATAACAAGATATCCTTTAAATATAAATAATATGAAAATTTGAAAATACGCTTATTTCAAAAAATAAACTTGTAAAAATAGTTCAGTTGATTAGAGAATTGAAACCTATTACTTTTGCATGATTACTTTATGCATTAACCACTAAATTACCTGATTTTAAAAAAACCGACGTCAGCCCATGTTAGCACCCTAGTTAAAGTGTCCACAAACAACCTCCACGTCTCTCCTTCAGCTTCCATATCCTGCGCGTCCTTCCGCACCATGTCCACGTTCTATTTTCTTACACGAACTTCCAACAAACCGTCAGCAATGGACCTCCAGGACACGAAAACCTCATGCTTTGTAAAGAAGCCAAGCGTGGTTAAGGCTCTAGGGAGGCAACCGCAGTATATGGCCCAGCGAACCGAATCGTATCCGCTTGGTACGATTTGCAAACATATTTTAATGGATTTCTCACATTCTATTTCATTGGATTTAATTCTAAATTCCGCTTTTTTAGGTCAAAGTTTTTATTCAATTGACATCATGAAGGAAATGAATAATAGGATTTTAACATTTTCCGGAAATCTACAATTAAATTAGGATAAGATCGGCACATTAACTTATTATGCCGCCTCCGGGGCCTGAATTTAAATTAAGGGCTGGATTCAATTTAAAAGTAATTAAATAACTAATATACATAAGAATATTATGTAGCAACGAATAAAATTTGCTATTTAATACTCGTTATAAAGTATTATTTCATCATCATTATTTCCTTTCAGCACATTATGGTGCATAGGGTACTGGATTGGTACACTAATCACAGCGTATCTCCATCCGTTTTACTACTTAAAGGTAAGGCGATCAGTTTTATGCTTCAGGTACCATTCCAGGAACTATAAAAATATTCTAGTGTAATAACACCCTTTTAAATAAATATTCCATATCAACCATGTCAGGAATCGAATCCGAGACCTCTTGCATGGTAGGCAAACACGCTGATCATTACACCACGAGGCCGACAAGAATTATTTTCTTCAATTTAAAACAAGTTTTTTTTTTGTTTTATATTATAAAAACTGTTTTTTTAAGAACACTTTTTTTCTATATTATATTCATTCTCTTTTGCACCACAACAGATCAAGAGGCCAATGTACCTAAAATTCAATACAATCGTTTTTAGTTAATTTGTTTATAATTATCCTTGAAGAAGGCATAGTGTTTTTGCCGAAACTGCTAGGTTATTAAATTATTTATTTTTTAAAATACATTTCCACAAAATTAGTGCTTCAAACAACGTACGTCGTGTTTAAAACAGTCTGAACAATTTGTTAATTATCTCTGTATTTTAAATCTTCTTTGTATATTCTCACGTGTAAAAATATTAAAAAAGGATATATTTAAGTGTCCTTGGCACGGGTTACCCCAGTGAGGTCACATTATTTTTATTATTAATCATTGTTTATGTTTCAATGCCGCAGCAAGGCTTATTACGGGAGTAAAAAAAATATTCTCCCATCTCACAACATCTTCGAGATATGCACCGGTTAAAAAGCCCAGAGAGAATAAAATACAAGCTTTGCTGGACAGTATTCAAATCCCTTCATGAAATGGCTCCAAGATACCTATTGAACCTTTGTATTGGGGAAAATACATGTCAAAGAAAATCTACTCTTAGATCAGCATTTGATCAAGGGAGAGGAAAACTTGTCGAAATCCGGCGCTTCCCAAATACTAGATTCGGAGATCGCGCTTTTGCCGTTGCCGGCCCCTCTGCCTGGAACCAATTGACTTCAAACTTATGAATCATCAACAGTCTTAGTCAGTTCAGATCCCAACTAAAATCTTATTTAGATTATCATACCCTTAGTTTTAAATCAGAAAATATTTGTACCTCAAAGGCAGGCGGATGCAAATCCAAACGTCAAATGTTTAACAAAATCCTAAATAATCTACTTTTTTTAAATGATTGCTGATAATTTAAAGTAATTATTTATGTTTTCAGTATCTTAATACATTGATTTTTTCATTACTAGACTTACATTTCTTCAAAATCGATGGACATGATCACAAACTGGATACGAAAATCTAAATGTCATTTCATCAAATTCTGGATTTGCATCCGTCTACCTATGAGATACAAAAAATAACATATGTCACTTTAGCTTAGTTAGAATGTAAGTTTAAGTATACAATTGTAAAGCGCCCTTGAGGTGATTTTTCACAGAAATGGCGCTATATAAATCAGCCAAATATTATTATTATTATAAATGGAAAAAATTAAACATTTAAAAGATTATATAACTACTACTCAGATCTTGGTATTATTTTAAAGAATACTTTTTAAATTCTTAAATAACTACTACTACTACTGCTACCATCATGCCATTTCCCCGCAGGGCTAGGCAGAGATGGAATGGCAGAATGGACCATCACACACGTCTGCCCTGGCATATATTCCTAGCTTCTTCCACATTCATACATCTTGTCATACATGCCCTTCGGTTCTGTCTGCTTTTGACATGACCAAACTTAAGATTTCGGTTTATCTGATCATGCCACGTCTTCTTTGGTCGTCTTCGTCTCGCGTTATGGTTTATTTTCGCCATGTATACTTGTTTTACCATTTTTTCGCCCTCCATTCGTTCTACATGGCCAAACCATCTCAGAGACCCTTTCTTAATCTTATCAATTAAACTTGACTGAGATTTACACTCCCGCTTGATTTCATCATTTGTAACCCTGTCATACATTGATTTCCAACACATTCGCCGAAGAGATTGCATCTCAACCGCGTTCACTCGGTTTTTATCCTTACTCTGCCAGTTCCATGTTTCACTTCCATGCTTAATTGTTGGGACTAAAGTTCCGTTGCGCACTGCCAGTTTAGCTTCGACTGAATTATTTTTATTAGCAATTACTGTGCTTCATGCTTCGTGCGCCGTTCATTTTGTTGCTCGCATTCACTCTCCTTTCAACATCTTTTTCTACTCTTTCATCTCTTGAAAACATGCTTCTTAGATACAAAAATTCTTCTACTTGTTCAAGAAAATCGTTGTTTACATTTATTATGGAGTCAGTAACCTCACTCCCCCTTTCAAATACCATCACTTTTAACTTACTTTCGTTCATCGCCAATTCGCTCTCCAGGCATACATCATACATTCTAGGGACTATTTTTTGCAAATCCTCGTAGCAGCTTGCTAATAGAACTGCATCATCAGCATACAACAAGCAGCTTACAGCCATTAACTTGTACTGTAAAAACGGGAATCAAGTTGTGGTGAGTCCCACTCTGGATTTGAACCTCGGACCTTTGATATTTAAATCAACAAATGGGACTGCAACGCGGTTCTTACGCATAATGTTCTGAGAAAAACTGTAAAATAAGATGAATCGAAAGAAACGCTCCAGAGTTTCGGTGGAACTATTTCTTGGGAGTATAATAAATAATAATAATAAATCTCAGTACCTAATCCCTCTCCGTGTCACCTGTTCTAGACCCAAATATGTATGATGATAGATCGCCGCAACTTTTTTAGAAGCCTTCGCATATGCCCTCGTTGCGTTATGGGTGTATTCACTTTATCTCTTGGAATCCTCTGTAATCTGAAAGTCGAGGACCAAATCCATGTTTATGGGTTACGGACTTCGAGTCTTATGATTTATGGACTTCGGGCCGTACCGCTGGAAGGAGGGCTTCACGGGATTCTGTGCATTAAGGGATGTGACTGGATTATTGGGAACTTGGCTGACGCAGGGGGCAATATATTACATTACAACACTTAATAGCTTTCAGTAGGCGTTATAATTTCAGGGATAATACTCATTCGGTGCTTATCTAAAATTGGGATCCTTTATATTGTGGTTTACGGAAAGTAAAGCCACTTTTATTTCCAGATTATCAGTTTATATTATACCTTTTATTGTATACTTCTTCGTGCAGGAAAATTTATGTACATAGAATAAAATCTAAAATAAGTATTTAAATATGTATTTAATATCTATAGCACTCGAGATCTTGTGTCACGTTTGTATGAAAGTATTCCGGTATTCATTTGGCGGCCTCCGTGGTGTAGTGGTTAAGACACTTGACTCACTCACGGAATGTTCTGGGTTCGATTCCCGGTGAGAACACATTAATAAATATTTGTTAATACAATTTCTTTTAATAAATGCAGGCACTTATAAAATAAAATAGAAATTAATAAAATTAAAGGTAGGACAAAAAATAATTATGACTACCTCAAGACAAGATCCGGTCTATCTTAGTGATTTTTTAAATCTATAAAGACTTTCACCAAAAAAGTCCAGATCTTGTCTCGAGTTTATAATACGACACAATCGGGACATTGGTGCATGAAAGCCATAGTTTGTGCTGTGTTGATCGAGGAACACATAAAATAAATGTAATTTTTCTCAGGCTTGGGCGTTCTGCGATGTAATTCACCCTTGTAATTGAGCCTTCTTGCCTGTTGTGGTGCATTTTTTTAATTATTAGGTACATTAATGTTATATTATTCTGGGGTTGTTAATAAAAAATATATCATCATCATTTTATCATCATAATTTCTTTATTCATATATATGTACATTACAAAATAAAATATCTTAATTCATACATATAGAAATAATTAGGTAAAATTAGGTATATATAAAAAAAACACATTAGTATACATAATATCCAAAGAATAATATGTTAAAAAAGTAAGAGAATCTTGTAATGAAAAACTCCCTCAGAGACGTGAAAAATGTCAATGTCCAAAGTGATATTGTTCAACATAGAGATAGCCCTTCCAACAGGCATAACCATTGGCAGGTTGGTCCTGTATATTGGAATGTGAAACAGTCTATGTCGACGCTGTCTAAGGTAATAATAGCTAAGACACAAAAGCTAATGCTCCGCATAATTTCAGGGTTGTCAATAATACCGCGCAACAATCGAAATATATATTACTTTAGTGTCATTAAGAGGTTAGGCGGTGTTAAAGAGTTTTAATAAATACGTATTTGAACTGACTTGACTGATTTTACCTAACTAAAATCGACAAAATCGACGTTTTTCTAGATCAATTTGGTTGTTTTTTTTTTAAAAAAAGCATCGGAATGAAATTTTCTGAGTCGATTTATTTCTGTTTTTTTTAATTATTTATCGTTCGTTCGGAGATGTCAAATAAAACTGGCCACTTTTTTAGATTTTGAACATCCGTATTTCTTAAATTCCCTCATCTTCATTTGTAAAGTGAAAGAACTGAAACTTTTATTTAAAATTAACAGATGAAAGAATCGAAATAATGTGAATTTGCAAACATGGGCAAAATGGTGAATATTACGCAGCGTGTAAAGAAGCTACTTAAACCAGCCAATGACCGGTAATTAGACAAAGTGCATTGTTTTTCTATAATTAAAAGAGTTAAAATTAATTTTTTTTTTTATATAATCACTTTGTAAAGCGTCCTTGAGGTATTATATTACGAAAATGGCGCTTTATAAGTTATCTTTAATAATAATAATAATAATAGATTTGAAAATATACTATATTTTCTTTTCAAAAATGTTTTCCATGTCTGTTGTAATATGGCAAATAAATAAACAACTTTTTATATAGTAGGCTTTACTCATTTGAAGTTTTTGTCATCTCATAAATCTCTGGACCTCGTAATAAATAAAGAAGGCTAAAATACCACCAAACAGCCCTCATAAATACTTCCCTTAATGTAATGTCACTCACCCCAACCTTGCGGCATTTTAAAGTTTGCCAAATTTGCAAAATTCTTATCCATTCTCCCGGAAACAATGTCAAACAATTGTTTCGAAACATAATTTTAGAAGTTAACTTCATTCAAATACTTTGAATTCAGACGAATTGCGGAACGTTGCAACCTTTTGTAGGTGTGAATATGAGGTATTCGTTGTTTTGATGTAATATTAAGTTTAGAGCATGCGAAGGTCCGAGTTCGCCAACTAATACAAGCTCGTAAGTGAAATATTTGGAAGGGAAGTTAGGCACTAAGCCACACCTTACCCTCGCATTGCCGACTTCACAACGCCAAGCGAGCGGTTCATGAAGTTTATTTTAGTACAAATCGTAAGTTTCACCAATGACGAAACTAAAATGTGGATTAATAATTTATCGGTGTCATCACCATTCCCATTTTTGACACTGAATTTTTAAACCAAATGCAGTCTGTTGCATGAAAGTTAGGTAATCAGCCCTACGCTTCAGGTGCTAGTCCAGTAACATGAAATATTGCATTCAGGGGATCCTTCAGCCCATCTTTCACTCGCAGCTGATACAGAGAAAAGGTATCAAAAATTCCTGAATAAATAGTTTCAGAATAGAATTTTTCTATTATTCAAAATTATTGATCATATTTGTTTACCATACGTCTGAATATAGCAGATAAAACTGGGTACTTTTTTCGAGTTTTTAAATGGTTCTGGCTCCCATAAGAAACAATTTATCAAAATGTAGAACTATAGAAACATTTTAGTTTATTGCAACAGACAAAAAAAACATTATTGAGAAGGGAATATGAAACACTAGGCTGACAAAAACTGACTGAAAACATTGGCTGGTTTAAGTGGCCACTTTACACACTGTGTAATATTTAGTATTCTACCCATTTTTAAACATCTACATTTCCTCAAATCTTCCAACTCTTTCACTTTTGTGAAGTAAAGAAGCTGAAACCTTTATCATAGGGTGAGATTCATCCGGCTGAACCAAATCACCTACTAGCTAACGCCTGAAAACAATTTCCCAATTTTTATACGTCTTTTTTTACCAGGTAGTTAATTCGACAATGTTTGAGTATGTCCAAATGCTTGCAGACTGGCTTGATTTCGTCCGTAGGGAGACATTCATATTTCAATTTATTGCAACAGAGAGGGAAAAGATTATTGAGAAGGGAATATGGAACACTAGGCATTTACAGGGCTCATGACCTGCCATTGGCTGGTTAAAGTGGTTAAAAATAATGTTTTTACTCTCTGTTGCAATCAATTGAAATATGAAGGAAATCCAGCCATACTCAAACATTCTTGAGCTATAGAAAGACCAAAATGATAAATGTATGCAGTGTTTATTTTTAATTTAGTAAAGTCCTGCCGGTAAAACAACTTTATGACTATTGATTGTATATCACTTTGTTGATCCGGAATATAAAAAAGAGTTTCCCACACTCACGACACTAGATTAAAATAAAAACTAACGTTCTCACGTCGTTCCCTGAATTACATTTTTTTTCGGAGAATGAACGTCTCCATTGAGATACCAAATAATACAGATACCCCGACATCCACGTAATCTTACGCAAATATATGTGCATTTATTTGTACCACTTAAGAAAAAACATATATGTAATAACCATACTAACCATTTGATGATAGTACAAAAACTAATAATTATTATTATTTTTAATAAGAATAAAACATATCCTTCCATCCAATTATTCCAAAAGGCGAATCTTTTGAATGTAGACAGATATATTATCTCCAATGTTTAAAATATGTTGTAAATCGTCAGTACTTGTTCCCTCAAAACTCAAATCGCCATAGTCTCTTTTTTTAAAACAACACTAGGACAAAGGCATGCAAATGTCCTTGCTGGTAAACTGTATAACTCCTACTTTAAAGACACAACGAAAAATAATCATTCTAGCCTGTCTTTTTCTAATAATTCATTTATAAACTGGGTCAAAATTATTAATGTCAATGTTTTTTTTTCAGGTAAACTTTTTATTTGCTTGCGTATTTATTCTTAATTAAATTACCTCTGTAACTTTAATTTAATAATTTTTATATCTACATCTGTAATTTTCAATATTTATATTTTTTTATGTAGATATTTATAAAAAAAAATGTAAATAATCAATAGTGAAATATTGGGAAAAAAATGTTAAATTCATTTAGAAAAATAATCGTATTCTCAAAATCAATATGGATGTTGTGTAGAAACGTTTTCGTACATAATTTTACTAATAAAATTGTTAAAAAATATGTCTTTACAAAAACGGGACATGTTTGGCCGTGACAATTGGGACGTCAAGATTTTTGACGCTGTTCTATTTTAATTTTAAACACTCATGAACAAAGTTCAAAATTTAACCGAATCGTGACGTGTTAGGAGCGTGGTCAGTGCAATAAACCGTTTTTGCGGGAATTTAAAATTATAAATTGATTAATTATTTTCATGCTTTTAATATATACAAAAAGGATGGCTTTTTACTCGACAGTATTAAACTCTTATTAATTTAAAATTGTAAAAGAAAAATATCTTTTTACTTTAACCGTACTTTTGTATCATCTCATGCCGTGAAATACCATAAGGATTATTAAAATATCATGAGGTTACTACAAGATGGTTGGTTACAATAAAATCGGTATTTTTCAGGTTACTACCATAACACATCTCTGTTTCTTCCTGCATTAATGCTATTATTCAAATAGACAACGTGTAATGCCAGATATAATATTGATCGTTTACACCTATTCCTTAACAAGCTATTTAAATCTTACATTAAGCTTTAATTTAATGGAACCTAGGCAAAGTATAACTTTAATGTAAACCATATTTGAATGTATCCTTTGATCAAATAATTAAGTAAGCTTTTAATGTTTAAAATATGCAAAAGGCAGTACTAGTGATTTGTTAATTGAATATTCCGATTGATAAACCAGTAAAGCTATTCCACTGGGAAGATAATTTATGTTACACGTATTACAAATAGGTACATTTAAGATGTACTCCCAACCAAATTTTTTATAATAATCAACTTAATTCCCAAACACACATTTTTTAAAATCGAAATACTAATAATATTGATGAATCCAAATAAAATGATAAAAATTAGTATATACAAACATTGAAACACCTAGAAACTGGTAACTTTCATTTCAAAGTACAGGATTGATGCGTTATGTACGTGTGTTAAATAATATGGTAAAATAAAAAATGTCATTAAAACTCTCATTCAAAAAAGAAAAAGTGGTTTTATAATATTGTATAATATATTCTAAAACACTGTCCCAGACCTTTCATGCCAAAAATGTTTCGAAGTAAAGAATTTTTTTGAAACGATTCAATTTACTCTTTTTACTTTTACTACGTATTTTTTCCTGGGTCTTCTACTGCCCTCTGAAAGTCTCAAACGCCCACGACGGGGCATTATTGCCCACGTTGAGAACCTATTACTTTAGCTGGTTCCAATTTGAAGGCGCCAGAATCTTGACTTTCATATTTCATTCTCTTGTTATTTGCTGTTATGAATTGTTGCATTATGAACTGTTATGAATTACCGGTAGAATCCAAATAAGGGCCACTATTTTATATAATCAATATTTACCTCAAAATGGACTTAGGGATTGTTTTTAATAGGTTTGTGGTTGTTTTTCAGCTGCCGGAAGGCGTGGAGTTGACGCTGGGAGAGTTGCGAGCTATGGCGCTCAGGCAGCAGCAGCAGATAGACTGTCAGCACCAACTCCTCGCTGCCAGGGAGCAACGCCTGCGCTTCCTCAAGCAGCAGGAGGCCAGACACCACCAGGTAATGAAACACTCGAGTAATGACTGTTATCCCACATACGTTATCTTCCTGGCTCTCAGAACGTCAATGGTCCTATCACCGGGACTATCGATCAACCGGCAGAACCCATAATAAGGAAGTAACACATACTACGAATACCGATAAAAATATACGAAATGGATTAAGAATAATTAATTGTATTTTCAAAATCAATATGGACATTGTGGAGAAATATTTTCATACATAAATGTAAAAAAGATATTTAATCAAAATACGTTGCCTATATGGTTGGGTATAAATACTGCAAGCAAGGCGACCCTCATTCAATCGTAGAAGTCGTACTTACCATAAAATGAGTTCTTCTCCCGGGGTTTTCTTTCCGGAAGCTCTTTTCAGAGGACACGGTGCTGATTTTCTATCACCAAGCCCCCTCTCAAGTAAATTCCATGTCTTGTAACTAGGGCATGACTTGCCGACAATCTAATACCTTGTAATGATATCGAACTACGTGACCATGTCAACCGACTTACTAAACTTAAATTAACGCAAGTTTATTTTTTCTAGAGGATGCTGCCCCATCCATAGAGCGTTGCCTAATTTCCTTTTACTTTTAAAGTCAAACCTGCGGATTTGAACACTTGTTAGGTGTCATTATTATCTAAAATTCAAATTATGTTTACGGGTAGTCAAAGATTGCTTATATTCAATACAGGAAATCTGTAAAAAATCTAGGAGTACTAATGGACGAACATCTTTACTAGCGAGCTCATACTGATGAATTAAGCCTCAAAATATTTTTCAATCTACGCTTACTTAGAAGGTTGCTAAAATTCTTACCCATTAATACTAAATGCACTATTGTACAAGTATTACTACTACCCTTTCTAGATTTCGCTGATGTTTCTTTGACTGATTTAAGCTGTGAGCAACTCGATAAACTTGAACGACTTCAGAATACATGCATAAGGTACATTTTTGGTCTTAAAAAATAAGACCGCATTTCTGATTATCGTAGGCAACTGAAATGGCTCAAAATTAGACAGGGGAGAGACTATCACTCCCTCTCACTTCTGTTCAATGTACTTCATAGTTCTAACGCTTATATATATCTGGGTGAAAAATTTCAACGCTTATCAGTTTATGGTTTACATCTTTGTTCTAATTCTCAAAGCACTCTCTTAATAATAATAATATTCGGCTGATTTATATAGCGCCATTTTTGTAAAAAATCACCTCAAGGGCGCTTCACAATTGTATATCTAAACTTACATTCTAACTAAATTAAGGTGATATATTATATTTCCAGATTTAAAATTGAGGGTATGATAGTTTAAAAAAGTGGAATTTTAGTTGGGATCTGAACTGACTGGGACTGTCGACGATTCGTAAGTTTGAAGGCAATTGGTTTCAGGCAGAGGGGCCGGCGGCGGCAAAAGCACGATCTCCAAATCTAGTGTTTGGGGAGCGCCGGATTTCGACAAGTTTTCCTCTTCCTGAATCAAATGCTGACCTAAGAGTAGATTTTCTTTGACATGTATTTTTCCTAATACAAAGGTCCGATAGGTATTTTGGAGCCATTTCATGAAGGGATTCGAATACTGTCCAGCACAGCTTGTATTTTATTATCTCTGGGCTTTTTAACCAGTGCAAATCTCGAAAATGTTGTGAGATGTAAGAATATTTTTTTACTCCCGTAATAAGCCTTGCTGCTGCATTGAAAACAGATTGAAGTGTATTAGTTTGATATTTTGGGAGATTTGCGTATATTCCATTACAGTAATCTAGACGCGAAACGACATAACCATTTACAAGAGCTTTGGTTGCATCTATAGGAATATTCCTCGGTGCGGATTTGATCTGTCGGAGATGGAAGAAACCAGCACTTACCGTTTTATTGACCTGAGAATCCATTCACAATTCCTCTTTCTTCTCTTAACTCATATGGGGTCCATGCGGCTCGATTGTGGAATCATCTTTCATCCACCACTAAAGATGTTACTACAGTATCTCTGTTTAAATCACGTCTGAAGAAATATATTTTTTCTCCTCCTTAATCTCCTCCTTACCTCTTTTCTCATTTTCCCCTTTTCCCATTGAGTAATAGAATTGATTTAAGGTAATTTATATACAAATACGTTGATTTCTATTTTTACATATCTTCAGCTTTTTATATTTATTTTCTATTGAATATATTTTGTTACATGAATAATAAAAATAAAACTATTATTTTATTGGTTGATTGGAAATAATTTACATTTGGCAATAATCCCGCTAATATACAAATAACATTATGTACAAAAAGTTGTAAGGAAAATATATTAGTAGATGTTTCGAGGGAGGTTTATATGGGGCAATAGATTTTTACTGAGTAAATATGTGATGTCTCGACAGCTTTAACTATTGTAGTGATGTCGGCTTACGTCAATTTGATTATTATTTTTCATTTTCCGTTACTAGTATGTCGTAGTATAATTACGTTATTATTTTGCGAAATTCATCGCTCAAGAAACACACGAAATGATCCTCAAACGCCCTCTCAAAATTGCTTTAAACACTGTCGACATCGACATTGATGAAGGTTGAACCGTTCCAGCTCTCCCTGGCCGTGTCAAATAAGTGACTAGCTGGAAAACATTATACCAACGTACCTGCGAGTATTGAACGTAAATATAGAGAGTTTCGTTCGTAAATATTAAGAGTGGAAGACATTTACGGAAAGTGTTGTTTGCTTCGGGTGCATAAGGAGAGCCTCCCATCGGACCGTATTACGGGAAGGAAAACAGAATGCCTAGCTCCACAGAGAAAAAGTACTACTACGGCCAAACATCATTCTGCGTATATCAGAAGGAAGCTTTTCAATAATTTATTAATAATTACGGGCAGAAATAAATGTTGAAAAATTTAAGAAAAGCTTTCTTCCATAGTTAACACTAACCGTATTTGTATTATAAAATATATGTAAGTATAAATTTATTTATTTATACATTTGACCATAGTACATACATTTTTTTGTACACTTACCTATTCATAAAGTTAAGGGTATATGCCCCGTTCCAAGCAAGGCAATTACATTTTAATCTAGTTTACACATATTGATACATACACATATATATACATATACATATACATATACATACACATATACACACATTAATAATGTATACAGTACGAGTATATTAATATTTCACACTCGATATTTTTTTATTTTTTTTAATATGTTTATTTCTAAGCACTCTTTATACCACATATATGTAAATGGCAGAAATGCCTTATATAAATAAATAAATATACATACATGTATATACATATAAATATACATATAAATACATACATACATACACATACACATATATGTAACGTATGCATTGTATTAGTAGCATATTATGAACATATGTATATATTTATATAGATATGCCTGTGTATATTGATTAATTTTGTTTTATTTTAATGTTATATTTTTTAAATCTTTCAATTGTTTTATTTTGTTTTTTGTGCATTTTTGTTTCTAGTTTATATTATTTTGTGCACTTGCCAAGCACAAGAGTCTGACTCTATTTTGGCAAGTTCAACCAGAATCGTTCAATTTTTTACGTATTGTTTTCATGTTAGTAAAGGTTTACTGATAAAAAAATGAAAAAACATATAATTTCTATAAATAGTGCTTGTATAGAGAATTAGTGTTCCTCGCGATTCGGTTCATTAATGAATAATAATGGCAACATTAGCCATTATAACAATAAGTACTTTAACATTTATACCCCGCTGAAACAGCCTTCTCAGATTAACTTATTTATCAATTACCTTCCCAGCTGCTAGAAGTTTCGTTCCGTAAATGGAACTTTATAATGCCTTGTCGAGGCTTCGTTTTCCTTATTAAAATAAATGTTTTCCATTACAGATTAAGCAGGGACGAATCCACTGAAATGGGAATAGCTTTCAGCCCTAGTACAGCGGTATAAATTATCCAGTAAAACCTCCCCCTTACAACGTTGGAACTAGAATCTAGTGGATTCGGATCTCGGCGGAATCGGCGGAATCGGCGCAACTCGATCTGTTAACCACAATCAACTTTGTTCTAGTTAATTGGCTTTAGTGATGGCTTATTTGAAAATATCGGGTATCAAAACAAATCGGTTTTATATCTTTTCACTAGTTTTCACTTACGAATGATTCGATCCTATAAATGTGTATTAATCAGCACTTTTAAAATATAACAAGCAATTTTCGTCGCTTTAAGTGATAAGCGATTGAATGCTCATTTTTTACCAAACGCAACAATTACTGCGTCTAGTATTTTATTAAATGCCTTACAATATGCAATATTTAAAAAATAGTTTTAGGAGAAAAATGATGGAAATAGGTAACACTTTGATTTGATAGATACGTAAGCATTCAATTTTTTTTTTTGTTTTAGAAAAAAGAAATATGTGTTTTCTTATGATTTACCAAAATATGTAAATTTGAGGGCCATTTTCAAGAAATTTTAAATAACTTTTAAGAATTAGTCTTGATTTTTTTAAAACAAGTTGTCTTCTTTCATCCAATCACTGAATCAAATTCAATTATAAACACCTCTCTCCCGCTTCCGCTCCCGCCAAGTCTACTATATACTATTGTGTTTTTCTACTTTCTTTTATAATAGTTTTCTATGTATATATAAACAAACAACCCATTACGCCGTTTCCCCGTAGGGGTAAGTAGAGAAAATAGAACGCCATATCACGCTATCTTGGCATACAGACCTCGCTTCCTCTACATTCATACATCTTTTCATGCACGCACACCGATTATTCCTACTTTTGACATGTCCATTATCAAGTATTTGATGGACTTGATCGTGCCATGTCTTTCTCGGTCTTCCTTGTTTTCTGCATCCATCAACATTTGCATTGTAGATCCTTTTACCCGTTCTTTCGCTGTCTATTCGCTCTACATGTCCAAACCAACGCACCACCCCTTTCTTGATTCTGTCAATAATGCATGTGTCAGCCTTACACACTTCACGGATCTCGACATTTGTGCACCTATCATACATCATTTTACCACACATTCGCCTGAGGGATCGCATTTTGAGAGCATTTAACCTACTTTCATCATCATTTTTCAATTACTCCGTTGTGAACTGCTAGTTTAACCTCCTGCGATAAACATTTGTTAGCCAAAGTAGATTTCAGTGCACCGTTCACCCTGTTCCCGGCACTCACCCTTCTTTCAATATCTTTCTCGGCCTTTCCGTCCCTAGTAAACACACTTCCCAGGTAGACAAATTTTTCTACCTGATTCAGAATATCTCCGTTTACACTGATCTCACATTTAGTATTTATATGTCCTTAAAAATGTCCATTGGGCATGTAGTGAAATCTTTTGTTAAAATTTAATGGTTGGTTTGACTTACCGCAGTTTCGTTGCAAGGTAGCGTGAAATTAAATGAAAGATTTAATAGATAATATGATGAATACAGGATATACAAAGATGTGATTAAATTAAGTAAAACACTGAATGAATTAACCGTAACACTAATTTACACAATGTGGGTATTTGTAATTTTTAGAAAGAGAGAGCAAAAGCCAACTTAATGAAAGTCGCAGATTCTGGCGAGCTCCGATCGTGCCGACGTCGGACAGTTCCGGTGTGTCTTGCGTGGTGTTGTTAGTGGTAAAAATGCAGCGAAAGTGCGTGGCCATAGGCGTATATTAAATAAATGTAAATTCGTAAATGTTCACCAATAAATTTGTACAAACCTTCAGCGAATTTCAGAGAGTAACAATTATTTTTGACATCGTCTAGTAGTAAAATACTCTGAATTTATGGTGGACTTCTTTAAATAACGATGGTGAAGTGTTTGTTAATATGTATGAAAACGCTTTAGAACTAAGCGCCTAGTTTTATTTCATCCCTTTTTCATTCCCTACCCTGATGGCTAGGGATAGCTATTAGAAAGTTCCAATAATATTTCTGCCGTGTCATCCCGATTAGAGTTCTCAAACATCCATTGCTCGATCTAAATCTACTTCAGATTTGCACTTTTCTTGAAAGCCATTGTTTGAGTCCATTCTGGTGAGTCAACAATTTATAATTGAGTTGTTTTAGTTGGTTTCCGGCGTGTAGTGGTTAGCACTGCGCTCTAACAACGATGAACTTTCGAATTACACTTTCAGCGGGTCAATAATGAGTTGGCATTTTAGACCTGAATATTTTATATAGTGGAGCGATAGAAATTTAACACTAATTACAATGCACTGATTAAATATTTCTTGTTCAGAAATCCGAGTGAAAACGTTACGTATAGTTTTGCATTAAAAAAAACATTCTCAAATGAATATTTTCAAACAAACAAACCATTTCGCTGTTTCCCCGTAAATATAGGCAGAGAGGATAGAACGCTACATCACTCTATCTTTGCATATAAATCTCGCTTTCTTTACATCCATACGTCTTCTCATGCACGCGCGGCGATTATTCCGTTGGATTTGGTCATGCCATCTCTTTCTGGTCTTCCTCTATTTCTGCATCCATCAACATTCGCATTGTAAATATTCTTAGCCGTTCTTTCGCTGTCCATTCACTATACATGTACAAACCAGCGCAAAGCTTCTTTCTTGATTTTGTCGATAATGCTTATCTCAGCCTTACATAATGTAAAGATCTCTACATTTGTACATCTATCGTACATAGTTTTACCACACAATCGCCTGCGAGAGCGCATTTTGACAGTATTGAGCCTACTTTTATCTCTGTTTTTCCAAGTCCTTACTTTGCTCCCATACATCAGGGTCGGGACCAGGACTCCATTGTATTAATTTTCGAATTATTTTTCAACTAATTGTAAATAACACGGAGAGAATCATATTGAGGTAGAGCGGTGTTCGGAACTCAGATCATTAATCTGTGAGTCCACGATACATACTACCACGGCATCACAAATTTTCTGGGACGATAAATTATTTAAAAACTTTTTAGAATAAATTGAATGAATAAACATATGCCGTCTATAGGAATATAAACAACAACGTGGGTTTGCACGTGGGACATCAAATTAATTCTACGTAGATAATTCCTGATGATTAGAACATATATCTCAGTTAGTAAAACAATTTATGATATAAATAAAAGACGAGTGATACTTTAATCCACAAATTTGGAATATCCAGTGACCGATCCAGAAGATGTCACGAAAGCGATGAAACCGATCACTGGATATTCCAAATTTGTGGATAAAAGTAACACTCGTCTTTTATTTATATAATAAATTACAATGAACTTCCATCAAGAATTTTCACTTACAAACTTAAATGTTTTAGTAAAACAATTTTTAATTGGTTTTTTTATATTTAGGTATTATTTCAATTTCAAATGTAATAATATTTGAAATGCTATCGATTTAATCGATCGCATCTAATTGTTTAATTGCTTTAGGTGTTCTCTTTTCCAACCCTTTAATTTGTCGATTTATGAGCTAATCGGACCAAAAGCCGTGCTTGAAATTTAATTAAGGGTAGCCTTTTGCTGAGTAGTTCAGTTTTGTTATGCCAAACCAATGCCTACAAAAACCATTGAGGGTCTATTGAATGAATTCAATACACATCTTTAATATTTGATTATTTCTCTCAGCCTACAGGCACGTAAATTTTTATTCGGTGCTTTCAAAATTATCTCAATTAGACAATGGGTCGATAACAGTTTTGATAGGTATCAATCGAGCTTTTGTTATTGAAATTTAAAATCAATTAATGAAATTCATCACTTTAAAAAGTGTTATGGTATTTTAAGAAGTTCTAACCACAATAATTTACAGTCGAACTTGGTCAATACGAGGAAGATGGGACCGACTGAATTCGCTCGTTGTAAGCATCACTCGTTATACCAGAGAAAGTTTTTTTTAATCCAATCGCCATTGCATATTATCACTAAATAAACAAATAAATATACGTTAAGTTAAAACAATTTTTTTTTTTGCATAAACGCAGTAATTACAGTGCACGAATAATAAAAGAGGCAATTGAAACAAATAGAATCCCAACCGTCCATGCGCTCTGTAGCTGCAAGACGTGTTGGGATATTTATTTATTGTACAGCGCCCTTGAGGTGATTTTCACAAAAATGGCGCCATATAAATTATCCAAACATTATTAATTGAAATACACAGACACCCAAATAACATAAACAAAGACGACGGGCTGAAATTAAACTCAACATGGTTCCCAGCACTACACACCACAAAAATTAATAGAAACGTGCGACACGGTACAAATTACTAGTACTTAAACACATACTGTTTTCTACAAAACACTCAGTTTACCCTGAAGATTGCTTCTGCAATGTTAGCCGAAGCGTCGGAACAAATCCAACACACACGGTATCACCCAAAAAAACCATATTGATAACAGCGACCGTGAAAACCTTCTCACATATTTAAACATATGACAAAACTTTTAAGAAAAATTATATTAAATGCTTACAAACACATTTCTTTTGAAATTTTAAATGCGGATAAATAAACATTCTTATTTTTCCTCAATATTTACACTGTGGATAAGCAGATTTTTTGCGCCACATTCATTCGCACCCATATAGGAGTACTGGCATTATGCAAGAGCTGAATAATCGGCATTTCGTTTCGACCGAGTATAAACTTAAGTTCCAGACAACACGCATCGTGTTAAATATTGCTCCAGCAATTCTTGGGCTGGTTGCGAGCTCTCTGTTAATGCTTCTATCTTCATGGTATACGCGCCTTTTTTATCACTTAATATTTATATTTGCGTACTTATGATGAAAGAACATTATGCACGTATGATCTGCAACTGCATATCTTTATACGTTTTCTGTATTTAGGGCTTTAACTATACTTTTAAATCGTTACCGTATTTTTTCCTTTTTTATCTAGTCTATTTATTGGGTCTATTTACGTATATTTGAAAATTTGAGACCTGGGGAAAATTGACACGGCATATGATAGGCTTCTCAAATCATGACATGACTATACATTGTCGGTTTGACAGTTTGATGCGTGAACTCTCAGTTCGCTATGAACCCCTTTACTCTATCCTAACATTTATGTAAAGGTTCTAAAATATTGATATTCTGACAGTGAGTTAGTACGAACGAGTTATGTACGAGTATTTCACTTCAACTTTTGGGTTCGACTTGCTTGTTATAACTTTTCAAATCCAAATATATTTGAAAATAAAATGGAATCATAATCATAGTAAGGTATGGAAGTTATTTATTATGACCTGTTTTTCTGTGCGGTGTGAAGATGTTTGAATAAATATTCAGTTGTATTCAAAATGTTTTCCCTTGGGAGGAAAAGTCTACGAGCTACTTACTACGCATCTTGTTTTGGAATTATATTATAAAGGTTAATCGACAAATTTTGATGTTATTTGGATTTGAAAAATGGGCAATTTGGAATGGTATTATGGTGAAACACAGAAAAACGATGAAGTTTGGCTATTACTTTAATGATCAATGGGTATGTTTGGATGTTTTCGTGGTGGGTGGTATTATGACACCTAAACAAATTTGTATGTTATTGTGATAAATGACGAACAAGTTGATAAGGTCATTGTGATAAAAAATACGTGTTGTGAAGTTGTGATGTTATTTCAACAATGAAAAGTAAAGTTTTGATCTTGTCATGATGAAAAATAACGGACAAATTGGTATGTAATTATGATGATAAACAATGTACTTATAACGCGTTCTGTGATAGAAAAGTTTTTATTAATTTTATTCTAGTTAATGTGTTATTTATTTAGGATGATGCACTGATTTTTGATGTTGTTGTGATAAATGGCAGATAAGTTTGAAAGTACGTTATTATGATGAAATCCAGTATTAAGTTATTATGAATAAAAGACAAGTTGGTATCATGTCATCAAAAAAAACAGACAGTTTTGCATCCTGTCACACATCTTAACTGGAGATGCAGGTATACCGATCTCAATTATATGTCTTCCTGCAAAAAACACCACTTGCTTACTAAAGAAGATCGCCGTCCACTGTTGGACATGGGGGTGCTTCATGACATACTTGGTGGACGCCTTGATAGTCCGGCTCTTTTGTCGGAGTTATCATTAAATGTCCCCAGCTACCGCACCCGTCACACGTCAAGCTCTCTATTTCATCTGCCAGCAGTTCGTACGAACTATGCCCAGAACTCTCCACTTATACGTTTTGTTAGTGAATGTAATTTGAACTTTCCCCTTATTGATCCATTTGATTGTAAAAAAATAACATTACATACTTTTTTGTCTTATACTTAGTTTCAATAATAAAGTCTTATTTTATCTTATTTTATTTTATTTTATTATATTTTATCTCTAATTCTTAATATTTTAAATATATTTATATTTTCGACACTTGACACTTGTGCAATATTTACACACATGTCCATCCTCATTCCAATATAACACCCACCCTCTCACTTACTTACACTCACACAAACACACTAATATGTATTATACTGGTATTTAATGTATTTCTGTCATTGGTTTTATTCTCTGTATATTTTATTTGTTGTATTTTTGTTAAATGTATTACTGTTGATATCCCCAATAAATAAAATAAAAATACATTATAAACACTAGACAAGTTAATATAAGGCCATGATGAACAACAGACAAGCCGATATCATGTCATGATGAACAACAGACGCATAAGGATATTATGACGATGAAAATAAACAAGGGGGTGTGTTTGCTCGCAGGTTGCAGCCGAGAATGAGCGCTTACGGCGCCTGCGCGAGCGGGTGGAGGCGCAGGAGCTCAAGTTGCGCAGGTTGCGGGCACTTCGCGGCCAACTCGACCAGACCAACATCAACAGTGTGGCCCTCAGTAAGTACTACCCTTTGTCTCTTTATATTGCTTCTCGGGCCGACCCTTCATTATTCGTATAGTGGCTCTGCTTCTATGAAACAAGCTAGCGAATAAATGTTAGTAAAGATCTTTATTTAACCACTTACCGACTTTTTTATGTCTATCGGTTTCTAGACGTACCTGTCTCTTTGTCAGGATACTAATTACGCAAACATTCGAACCTCCCTTTACACCTTCACCATAGTAGTACATATAAAACTGTCGACTGATGATCGTTACTGGAACAAGTGGAATTTTATGTTCCGATCCGCCAGTTTCGAAATAACGATGTGCTGTTCCTCGATCAGCACAGTATAAACTACAGCTCGCATGCACCAATGCAACGACCCGAATATATCGTCTTGTAAATTGGGACTAGATATGGACTTTTTTGGTGAAGTATTCCTAAATTTGAGCAATCACTAAAACAGACAATATATTGTCTCGATTTCATTATTTTTTGTGTTGTCTTACCTTTATTTTTTTACGATTGTGTTTTATTTTAATTGTACCTACTATTATGTAAAAAAAAAAGAAATTTATGTAAAAGAAAAGAAGTTTATTTTATGTAACTGAATTGACTAAATGAGTCCGTAAATAATTAAATGAAATCAACGTGCTGACAAGACACATGCTTTTAGAAGCTTACACCAACATGAATTGATTACTCGTATTTTTACTATTAAATCTTGTGGAAATAAAAGTTGAAAGGGATGGAAGGGAAGAGTCTAAATTTACAAAAAGGTGTTATAATTAGTCATCGTATTATGTGCTACATTTTTTAACTTATTTATTTAAACGCCTAGTGGGCTTTTACGTATTCGACATATATAAATATAAAGTCTGACATGTATTTCAAAAGCAGCAAAAAAAACATGTTTACATATTATTAATAAATATATGGGTATACCACATAGAACACATTAGTGAAATATACATATTGATAGGTTATTTGAAGTGACCGACCGAATTAAGATTTTAAACCAAAACCGAAAGCTAATTTCGGCTTCAGTTTTAGTTTCGGCCGACACCGAAGCTTATTTTAATATGTTAAAAGTGACTTCAAAGCGCCCAAAATTAGGCGTTTTTATTGTTAATACTTACGAGTGCATTAAAATAAAATGCACAATGAAATAAAAGGCATAAGTTTAAAGCGTAAATTTGTTTATTTTTTGCGCTTTTTGGTTCATTGTTACGTTATAAATATATCTTATATTTATTTATTCATTCATACAATACATTCTTATTAAAAAAAATCATTAAAACATATCCCAATCTCTATGAGGCCAAGGGCCCTGTATTGAGTTGGAATGCAACATAATGGAAAGTGGGAGCACGTACATAATTTAATAATGACAAAAAAAAATAAAAAATATTACGTAAACTTACATTAATTTTAATAAACAGGACAATACGCTTAAAAGTAAATAAATCTATGCAATGTCTTGCAGCAGTCTCTTGCAATGGTCTCCAGACTTGTACACTCTTTCTGAAAATGGCTTTCGTTTTGGAGAACTTAATATGTTCATCCAGGACATTAAACACTCTTGGGCCACAAAGAGAAATTCCTCTGAGCAAACGCCATACCTGTTTTTGCAATTTTGCATAATTAAAACTACAGGAAAACCTCGTACGAGCATTCTGCTAGGATCTACACTTGTAGCCGCATGACCAGAAATATCTCAATGACAATTTTTTTTTAAATTGTCTAATGTCCAGACCTTCATGAATTGGAACAATGTCTCAGATTGGAAAGTGGGGGGACATTATATGTGACAGTTCTTTCATGTACACTATTAGAACTTTTAATAATTAACTTTTAAGGAATTACAAAAGTATAAATATGAAAGATCTTAGATTTCACGAAAACTTAGAGTCCCGATTCATTAGATGCACCCAAGTACAGCCGAACGTTATCCGACACATTCCGACCCCAAGTTTTGGCCGATCCAAAGCTCCGGTCACCTTTTGATCGAAACCGAAACTTCGGTCGGTTACTAGTTATTTAATTATTGATCAAAGAGATATTATTTTATGTGGTTATATAGTTAGTATACAAATGTTTACTTGCATTTGTTTAAATGTTTGACCGCAAAGTTAATTTTTCAAACACTTTTTATCAAACCTTCGTCATTCAAAGAAAACTGTTTTTTTTAATTTTCCTTTCGCTCGCAATGTACACAAATATTAATATAAATGAAAATTAAATTCACAGCGCGACGCGACGGAGTAACTTGTAAAATAATATTCAAACAGAACCTTCGCGGAGAACATCTTCAAACCTTCCCTCCTTTTCATTGTTTGGCATTCCCACTGACCCAAGACCTGAAAGTTTTACTTTTGAAACTCACGTACCTATTTTAAAAGTAAAACAAAGTTTAATGAAAGCTTTTTACTAAACGACGAGACATAAAAATAGTCACAAATTACTTGGACATTGCTTAACAAATTCGATTAAACATTTATTAGATAAACATCTAAAAAATACTGTCTACTCTTATAATATTTTATTTTATTTTAAAAGGCAATTCAACAAAGTTACACACTTAAAAAAATACTATTTCATGGATTTATTCATTATTCATTATGTCACTATAAACAGTGTCTCGGTAATCAACTTAAATGTGTACAATGTTTTTAATAAATAAATAAATAAAGTTGTCGCTACAATGAAGCAGTTTAGTGGTTTTCATATTTTTTATTTGTTATTAGACTATCAAACTAAACAACAACAAAAAAAGTTTATCGTTATTATCAGCATTTTTTTTAACTTTCATGATTTTGAAATTACTCCTCCTATGACGTCACATGTTCCTCTCGATGAGCTCTACTGATTGGTGGGTGGCGGGGTGGTTTCCCATAAACCGGAAATTTATTACAGCTCTATCATTTTTCGATTCGGAAGAACTAGTGGCGTCGTTCAAGATAGTTCATTTTCATAAATTTTTCCATGCGTTTTCGAAAAACTTCGCTGTAAAGTCGCTTTTTTAATTTCCAAGTTTTCCAAGTTCTCGAGATCTCATTTTAATATTTTATTTTCAGTATGAAGAACTTTTAATCCAGTGTCTTTACTAAAATATTTCTATTAATTTATTTTTTTAAATTACCAAATAAACAATATTTCTTTTAGTCCACTCTTGTCTAGTTTTAAAGGTCGTATCCGTCTCACATTACGCTTTCCATCCTTACAAGTAAAAATACTTGATTTATTGGCTCCATACGCAGCATAATATTGTATAAACGTTGATAAAATAAAATAGGATAGAAATCATTAGCTACCTTGATAAAGAAGCTTGAATAGCTTTGAAAAAGGTCACTAAAAAAAAAATCAAATATATCGTTTAAAACAAAGTTGTTTTTTTATTGTATTTATACATAGAAAATTATAATAAAAGAAAGTGGAAAGACACAATGGTATATAGTAGACTTGGCGGGAGTGGAAGCGGGAGAGATGTATTTATAATTGAATTTGATTCAGTGATCGTTTGAAAGAAGACAACGCGCATTTGCGGTCGCAGGCCCTATGGCATGGAATGCTCTCCCAGCAGAGGTGCGAGGCTGTGAAAGTGAAGTGATGTTTCGGAAAAAACTTAAAACCCACTTGTTCTCTAAACCATTTGAATAAATCCGTAGCATGTGACAGCAAAATAAATTGTTTTAATTAAATTACAAATTTAAAAGCTTCAATTAAATTAATTTAACAAAAGAATCACTATGTAAAGCGCCCTTGAGGTATTTTATTACGAAAATGGCGCTATATAAGTTATCCATAATAATAATAATAACTTGTTATCAAAGAAATCAAGACTGGTACGTTTGTTGGCAGACCTAAGAACTCTGGGCATAGGGGAATGAAAACCATAGTTAGTTCTATGGTTATCGGTATGAAAGAGTAAGTTTTGTCTGAGGTTTCTAGTTGGGATATTTAATTTTACTGAGCTCAGTAGTTCAGGCGCATCAAAGAGAGAGTTGAGAATTTTAAATACGACTAGAAGGTCGGATTTATTTCGACAGTCTTGAAGAGAAGATATATTTAAGCTAGTTTCTTACTCATTGTACGTATATTGGTTATTATTATAAGTATTGCATTCAATCTTCGTCAGATTAGTCAATAAAACAATAACAATATTTGAGTTTGTCCAAATGTTTGTTATGTTCCAAATGGAAGAAATGAAGAAATGTGGATGTTCAAACATGTCAAAATGGTGAATGTTACACATTGTGTAAAGAGGCCACTTAAACCAGCCAACGACAGGTCATAAGCCCTGTAAATGCCTAAACTTCCATATTCCCTTTTCTAAGGTATTATCCATCCCTGTTGTAATTTGTTAATAAAACAATTGTTTTGTTCTTAATTACAATTCGCAGCATTATTTTATCTAATCATTTGTACCACAACGGGTCAAAAGGCTCAAACAAAAAGAAGATGCCTACTTAGGCGAAAGCGCTCGTTGGTCAAAATAATAAAAAGTAAAACTAAACCAAAAAGTTTCAATGATAAGTTTATTTATAATTTTATCATAAACATTAACTATTGAGTTTTATCAATAAATATCAACAAAAAACATCAATATTATCAAACAAATAGGTATGCTGGTGAAATTGTATACATAATTGGGTGCAATCAATTTGACAAGTGCAATTTGAACATTTTGTACATACTCGTATTTAATGTTTGTTGCACAAGAATGTCCCCAAGTGGTGATTTCGCACCTTCTTATGGATTCTCCCAGAGACAAATATACTAATCTAAGTGAGGAGTGAGAAACTAAAAATTTTAATTTGTGCAATTGACTAACTACGGATCTTAACCGTTTGCACGTTTTCATAACATAAATTTTCCACTTAAAAAGCAATCAATAGTTGTACCTAAATAAACATATTCGTCCACAATGTCTAATTTATCGCATAAGCAAACTCTATCAAAGGTAGAGTTATGAAGGCATTCAAATTATGAGTTTTTACAATAGGTAACATATTTATTTTGAAACGTTTTTTTACGTACAATAATAAATAATTTGTGATTTCTGTTACACGTTGCGACACGCTCGACATATTGATAAATGAATATTACAATATACTGCGGCCTTAGAGATAGCTAGTGGTGGAATTTTATTGATTATAATTTAATTAAATAACTTAATGCCAACCTATTCACTTAGTTATTATCTTCGACTGCTAGTTTGGTCGTGTTCGAGTCACGAACTGAGAAGAACAGATTACGGAATTACTTTTTAACTGTCGGTTGATAACTCGCTAATGGATTCGGTACGGATACCACTCTAACTCGTTTCTGCGGATACTGAATTATTCATTCGAGGATTGCTAATAAATACAAACGATTTGGGATAAATATTTGATCAGTTCCCACAGCCAGCGATTTTCCGAAATTCGCTGCGAAAATATTTTGAACAAGTCTGCCCATGAAAAGCTGATTGGTCTATTTTATTTAGTATGAACGCTCTTTATAAAACTAATTTAAAGTCTGGCTCGTTATCACATATTTCTATACGCATTATAGTCTAGCTGTAATGTATTAAAACTGTTTTCATGAAAGGAGTTAGGGACCGGATTTTTCTTAGAAAGAGCGATTTGAGTGGGAAACTACTTGATGTTTTTCCGAATGTTTGAATTTACTTTTTACTACAGACATAAAAGATGAGCGATACTTTAATATACAAATTTGGAATATCCAGTGGCCGGTTTCATCGCTTTCGCGTCATCTTTGAGACTGGTATCTTTATTAAGGAGTTAAATGTATTTAAACAAAACAGAGGGAAGGATAGAGAATTCAAAGTTGACGGCCTCCGTTGTGTAGTGGTCAAGACGCTTGACTTACAAACGGAAGGTTTCGGGTTCGATTCTTGGTGTTCTGTGATGTAATTCACCACTGTGATTGGGCCACCTGGCCTGTTGTGGTGCAAAAAAAATGTAAAAAACGTAATGTAAAAAAATTATATGAATGTAAATTAAAGAAAATTATTTTTATCTTAAGGATCATTAACCAAATTTGTTGGGTTAACTAATGAGTTGATATAATGCAATTTAAATCGTCTTCTATTTCATTAATAAATTACAATGAACTTTTATCAAGAATTTTCACTTACAAACTTTAATGTACGAGTTTACTGTTTACCAAATTGATATGCCATATATTTGTTTTTTTTTTATTTTTATTATTATTGTAGTGTATCTGATCCTGTATAATATTTGTGATGATATACTCATGTTTTTGTGTCAACTAATTGCTCGTCCCAACTAAACTCAGTCAAAGTCTCATGGAGTGGGGACTTATGTCTCAAAAAACGTGTAATAAGCTGCCTTTAAGTAAATAAATTAAACAAATGTTTGAGGTCCCGGGTTCGATTTCCAGCGAAGCTGAAAGTAAACATTTATCATCATCGTCATTCCCTTTCCGCACCTCAAAGCGCATAGGGCGCTGCATTGGTACATCGATCGCAGCGTATCTTGATATTTTTCATTGCATGAAGGTAAGATGATCAGTCTCACGCTTCAGGTACCAGTCCAGGAACCATGAAATATTATATTATGAGAACACCTTTTTAAATCAATATTTCATGTTAACCATGTCGGGAATCGAATCCGCGAGCTCTCGCATGGTAGGCAAATGCGCTGACCATTACGTATTATATCCTTTTTAACTAATTTCACATATTTTTTCTGTATATTCTGTGTTTATTATTTAGTATGTTAGCATGTATTTCATTTTTATTTTTTGTAAATGAATGCCTTTTGGGCGTTAATGAACAAAATAAATAAATAAATAAAAAATGCTTCCATTCAGCTTCGCTGGAAACCGAACCCGAGACTTTACACACTGCGTAATATAATATTAAAAAATATTTTCAGTTTGCTTTTTTTTTTATTAAAAAGAAACATTTTATTTCTTACCATTTATCAAAATTGTTCAATTTCCGGGGCCATTTCCCGCGAGTTGTAAATAACTCAGTATTAGAAAATAAGTGCTAAGTTGTGGTAGAGCAGGGTGCGAACCTTGGACCTTTGATCTGGGAAACCGCGATACTAGCCTCAGGACGACAACCCAATTCTAAAAATTATTTTTATGAGATTTCGTTGCAATTATGTATGTATAATCGTAAGCGTAAAACATATCATATTTCCATTCAAAGCAGCGGGAACTCTTCTGGACTTGAATATTAATAGTTTTATTCTTAAATTTAATTCTATTTTTTGTTAGTAAAACAGTTCCATTTATTTATTTTTTTTTCTTTCTTTTCTGTAAAACCGTCTATATGTATATGTTACTTTTTTTTTCTGTAAATGAAGTTGGCGATTATTGAATACAGCTGATTTCATGATAGGTATATAATAGGTGTCCGAGCGGGTAAAGCATACAATGAGGAAGATCACTGGTTTTTTTTTTTTTAATGTTTTTTTATTTGTTAATAAACTATTACAATCTGTAGCTCAGAGGCAGACGGATGCAAATCCAGAATTTGATGATATGACATTTCGATTTTCGTATCTAGTTTATGACCATGTTCATTGATTTTGAAATGAAAAAACCAATAAATTGAGATACTAAAATAACAAACTAATGCCATAAATTATAAGAAATTCTTTCTTCTTTAGGCTTGTGTTGAACATTTTACGTTTGGATTTGCATCCGTTTGCCTTTGAGGTATAGACATATATATGTGTGTTTCGTATTATCAGTTCTGTAATTTTTTTAATTTGAAAAGTTTTATAATTTTGAAATTACTCCGCCCGTGACGTCACAGGTTCTCGTCAGTGAGTAGCATATCTTGTTTTTCTTTTCATGGTTATGTCATACCCTATTTACGTACTATAAACTAATAAATTATTAAAAAAAGGAATGACCCACGCTCAGACGCTGAAGTTTTGGTTGGCATTTTTTACCAAATTATATTTATAGCTTAATTTTAAGATGTGTTTTTAAATAATATATGTTTGGATAATTTATATAGCGAGATTTTTGTGAAAATCACCTCAAGGGCGCTGTACAATAAATAAATATCCCAGCACGTCTTGCAGCTACAGAGCGCATGGATAGTAAGAAATCTAGCCCCTATTTACTTTTTTTAATTTTTTTTTTTAGACAATGAAGTTTAGACTCTAAGTGATATTTTAAAAAACAAAAAAACAGTTTATAAAAAAAAAGTTAGATTACAACAAGTCTTGCAGCTACTGAGCGCATGGACGGTTGAAAGTCTAGACCCTATTTGCTTAATTTACATATTTGATAGTTGATAACATTTACATAATATGATCTAAGCTAACATCACAAAAAGTCTTGCAGCTACAAAGCGCATCGACGAGTGGAATTTCAGCAACATAAGAATGATTTTAAAAAGTTTGCAATAAAAAAAACACAAAAATAATACATCGAGCAAAGAATCTAGTATGACAATTAAGTGAACATGTAACAGCACAAATAGAAAACGATGAAAAACTAAACAAAAATAGCATTCCTTAATAATAATAATAATAATAATAATAATAATAATAATGTTTGGATAATTTATATAGCGCCATTTTTGTGAAAATCACCTCAAGGGCGCTGTACAATAAATAAATATCCAAACACGTCTTGCAGCTACAGAGCGCATGGACGGTTGGGATTCTAGTTCCTCGTCTCCAATTATGATATATTACAATTATGATATATTTGAGCTAGATAACAGAACTTATTATTAAGGTTAACAAGATAATAGACGATACTCGAATTCGAAGGGTCTCAGTTTTACGTATACAGTTTACAGGGTCTATTGTCCTTTTCCTAGTACATAACTGTTAAAACGTTTGGTTCACATTTGGTTGTTCCCTAGCTGGGAGATGATAGTAAATGCCCAGCCTATATGTATGGAAAAATAAACAAATTTAAAAAAAATAGAAGAACTGTTATTCGTTGATTTGGAATAACTTGTGGCGTAGTTCATTTTTATTAAAATCCTATTTTTTTTTTTCCCATTCGTTTTCACGAAACTTCGCCATAAAATTAAAGTTTTAATTTTTACGACGTGTTAGAAAACCTATTGATATCCAATTCCCCGTAGCAATGAATTTCATCATTGTGACGTTATAAATGATTGTTAATTTATTATACAATCGATTGAAATATTTAGTATATACGAGTATACATAACAAACCTTAATTATTACACATTCATAGTTCTAAAAATAAAGACATTATGTAGGACCGTCACCTATCATTAATTAGAATATGCTTATTCCAATGTTATTTTTACTCCCACTAAGTACCTTGTAATAATTTTCCTATGGTTTTCCGTCACCAAGGTTGAACTAGATTTAATAATTTACGTCACAGATTGTCTATAAGTAGGTCAGTAATTTAAAGCTCTATCAACCGATATTATTTACCAGCGTTTCAATAGCCGGGAATCTTGGGGCCGCTTTGAAAATCGTTAACATTATTTACAGCTATCTTAAATATTTAATCGCTCCTAATTTTTATGTCCCCATACATTAGTCATTTTACCACGGACTATTAGTTATATAAGGCACATAAATCCGAAGCCATTAAGAGTACCCAATTATTATCACTACTTTATGACCGCATCATTATTTTATACTTAAATATGCTTTCTTTTTATCTTTTACCGGCGGCGCTTAGTTTAATTTACCCCGCTTTATCCTCACAATTTTATTAGACAATTTTTTACTATTTATGCCGTAAAACTGGCATCTTTACGAACTTCAACCATAAAATTTGCTGAACTTAGATTATTTCATTACGATTTTTGGGTGAAATGAAAAATAAAAAAAATGTGTTTAACCCTGGACACCTTACTTTCGTACTTACCCCATTAAACCTAACCATTCGTCGATTTGACGAACGATTTTTGTGATGGATATTTCTAATGAAAAACATGTTTTTTTGCTATGTTTTTTATACACACATATGACCCAAACGTCATTAGACATGACTGTCTCTTGAGAATAGTGTTGAAGGTACTTTTCCGCTAAAATTTTCCAAAAATCCGTCAAATTCCCGTCAAAATTTACTTTTTTTTCCGCGAGAAGTTCCGCTGAATTTGTTTTATTTATTTATTTATACGCCCTAGAGGCTTTTACATTTATTAGTAAAACATTGATTTGACAACTTTTTTTATCCGACCCCATCTAGAATACGCTTCTCCTATTTGGTCTCCATTCTACAGGACTCATATTGACCATATCGAGTCTGTCCAATACCGTTTTCTAAGAAAAGTGGCATGGTTGCTCGGATTACAAAGGGGTAATTATTCTTATTTTAAAATAGAGCAATCTCTTAATCTGTCTTCATTGGAGAGACGTAGAACTAAGATGGAATTTATAGGCATTTTCAAAATACGTAATGCTTTAAGTGATGTCCCATCTCGGTTGCAATCAATTTCATTTCATGTTCCCAACCGTGTCACCAGAAGTCAAAATCTGCTATTTATAAAATCTTCTAAGAGCAACTTTGATTTTTATGCCCCAATGTCCAGAATGTGTAGATTAGTCAATTCATCACACGACTTGGAATTTTTTGGGATAGATGTTCCGGCTTTTCGTAGATCTTTTCGCGACTAAACAGTGTGTGATGAAGTTGGATTGGCATGGTTTAGCTCAAAGTTTTTGGTCTTTCGTTTTTTTGAATATATTGTATACAATTATTGTTTTGCCCTTGTTTGTCTTTGCTAAATAGTTTTATGTTCTTTTTGTTCAGTTTCTTGCATTTATGTTTCTTCATGTAACTGTTGTAATTGGCTTAGGCCGTATATATATAATAAATAAATAAATAAATTATCATTGAAAGAATTCTACAGAAAAATATTTATATAATTTTTATACATTCTTAACATTATAGGATAGGATTATGCAAAAAAATATCAATCTATATGATCATTAACAAAAAAAATATTGAATACCCCTTAAGACCCAGAAGGGCTAAGAACTTTATCAGTAGGAGATTGATATTCGAAACCAAGGAATTACTATTTTTTATTCAAAAGTACGTTCATATTCATATGCAAAAGTATCCGCATTTAAAAAGGTTTTATTTTTATTGAATGTTTTCTATGGGGCCGGTAGCCGCAGTGATCAACATGAAAGAACTAACAGGTAAAAGGATTAACTAAAGTATATCCTGTACCATTTTCCGGTCTGTTATACCACGTCGTAAAATAGACCGCTCACTACAAAAGACTTTTGGTATTCCGATAAAAAACTGATTTACTGTTTAGTTTGGACCCTTACAGACCTTTATTTTCGAAATTGATAAAATCGTTTGCTATCAAGTTAAACTACTTCGATTTGTTTATATAGTACCTAGTTTATTTTATGGTTACTTTTATTTTAAGAAATATTGCATTCCCTTTGTTAATCTTTTTTTTTATTTTGAAATGAAAACATGTCTTTTAGTGTTAAAAATTATTAATTATTGTTAATTTATATTTAAATTTGTGACAACAGAGTGCGTAAACATTTTTGAGAAGCGAATATGGAAGTCTAAGAATTTACATGGCTAACGGCCTGTTATTGGTTGGTTCAAGTGGCCACTTTACACACTGTGTAGCATTCATTATTCTGCTTATATTTGAACATCCGAATTCCCTCAACTCATCCATCTGTTGACTTTTATGAAGTAAAAGAGCTGAATCCTTCATCGTGTGGGTGAGATTTATCCAGCCTGCAAACATTTGGACTTACTCAAAACATTGTTGAATTAACTACCTGGTAAAAGAAGGAGTATAAAAAATGGAAAATTGTTTTCAGGCTTTGCCTAGTTGGTAAATTGGTTCAGCTGGATGAATCTCACTGACGTGATGAAGGTTTCAGCTCTTTTACTTCACTAAAGGCAACAAATGGATGAATTGAGGAAATGTGGATGTTCAAACATGGGCAGAATGGTGAATGTTACACAGTGTTTAATGTGGCCAATAACAGGTCATAAGCTCTTCAAATGCTTAGACTTCTATATTCCCTTCTCAAAAATGTTTTCATACTCTGTTGTTTCAAATTTAAATATGAATAACTCCCTAGGGAGAATATCCAGACAGTCTGCAAGCTTTTAGACATACTCAGAACATTGTTTGTTTATTTAATTCAGGGGTCCTTAAACTTTTTTGTCCTGTAGTAGCCAACTCCGATTTTTACAAAAATTCTCCACAATAATAACAATAATAAAAGACCACGACACAACCTAAAAAAAATATTTTTTGATTACTGTCTTTATCGTCACGGAATCATTTTTTATCCGTGGTATTGACATTACGAGTGCTAAATCAAATAGTTTAGTTATACCTTCATGAGTGTGCCCGTTAGCGTGCATTAGCAGAATTGGAAGTTTGGGATCATGTCAATAATCCCTTTCTCCATCCCTGCCAAGTATCGGTTTAAGTTTGGAACAATTTAAGCTCTACCCTGAACGCATCCCTTAAGGAGAGTAATCAAAAGAACAACTTTAATCTCAAATTGAATTAGTTTTGAGGGCCATGTCATCGGCATCCCTTTGGACAATTTATTAGCATTTAGATTGGGGATGTTTGGGTACTTTAAGAATCACTCCCATCCCGTGCTAATATTCGATCGTTATTTCGGAGATGCGAATAACTTTTAAAAATAAAACTTTTTAAATTGCAGTTTAGCTGTTATAATTATATTTCTATGTCAAGGCGGATAATTAACACAGTTATGTTGTGTGAAATAGAACCAGAATCCCGGACGACTGTTTACGACTCGTTAACTACTCTCACGTAAGAATCGTAAAAAGGGAAATCGAATGGAGAATATTCCGCCTCAAGATGTAATAAGGACTTGAATAAGTTCTCGCTGTTTTCCGACAGAAGCGTAAGCGTAAGACTGATCATTTTACCTTCGTGTAACAAAAATTATCAATATACACTGCGATTGGTGCATCAAAGCTTTGCCCTATGCACCATTAGGTGCGGAAAGGGAATGACGATGATGATGTTTTCCGGCAGATTGTGTTTAATTATGTTAAACACAAAATAAGATATGAGATATAAAACCGAATAACTCCGAAAACGATACTCCTCTCTCCTCTCTCTCTCTCCTCTCTCCTCTCTCCTCTCTCCTCTCTCCTCTCCTCTCTCCTCTCTCCTCTCTCCTCTCTCCTCTCTCCTCTCTCCTCTCTCCTCTCTCTCTCTCTCCTCTCTCCTCTCTCCTCTCTCCTCTCTCCTCTCTCCTCTCTCCTCTCTCCTCTCTCCTCTCTCCTCTCTCCTCTCTCCTCTCTCCTCTCTCCTCTCTCCTCTCTCCTCTCTCCTCTCTCCTCTTAATATTTTTTCTTCAACTATTTAAATATTTAATAAAAAAATGTCCAAATTGAAAATTAATAAGTTTGAAGGAATTTTTGGAAAATTCTATATAAAGTAAATTATCTCTTAAAAATTATCAACATTCATCTTTTCAATGGGTTTTTTTAATATTTCAAAATTAAAAGAGATAAAAATATCAAATTTAAAAATACGAAATATATAGTTTTTATACATAACTATTTTTTATTCAACTGGCCCTTTTGAATTTGAGACCTTATAAATCATTATATTATCGAATGTAAAAACACCCAAATTTAAAAAAAAAATAATAATAATTCCTAAATATTGTAATTTACAAAAAAAAATCATAAAACTATCATTTTGAAGATTTCTAGTATCATGCTTTATTCCTTCGAGAAAACATTTTTTCCTACTGGGAACCGAAATGAAAATGCTTTCTCTCAGTGCGAATTTCCGCATTTTTCTCGGCAATCGACAATACCTTTCCGCTACGTGTAACGAAGTTCTCCATTTCGGGACATTAGGCAGGACGTGTTGATATAGAGCGAGGAGAAGAAACACCCTGGAATTCTTTGCTTCATTAGCGCGGTAATTAATTGTTTGCGTAAAATAGTATATTGCGCTCCCAGGGCCCCGATAACAATGGGAGTTATCTTCGACTGTCTATAAAGAAAAAACTCATGTTTGTTTTCGAAAATGAGTGAACATTTAAAGTATCTTTGTCGGTTACCTATAATTGAACATGTTTAGAAGAAATAACTGTTTGCATTTTCTGCTTTTCATACAGAAAACTACATTTTACTTTGTAGATAAAATTGAAGATAAATGTTTACTTGCCATTGTAATCGGGGCCCAGAAGTACACTGTCGTAAGTCTAAATATGGCTGTTTTGGGTTATGAATACAATTTTACCAGGCGTTTTTCGTCTTTCTTAAGAGAGCTCTCACGTATTTCCACTTTTTTTTTGTAGCGAGATATAGTACACTAGTGTCGGTCGGCCTCGTGGTGTAATGGTCAGCGCGTTTGCATACCATGCAAGAGGTCTCGGTTTGAATCCCCACATGGTTTTTTTTCTTTTTAAAAAATATAAATACTCGATTTCTTATTATTTACTCGACTCGTTCCTACGACATATCTATTAAATATATTTAGTGGTTTTACACCAAATAAATATTTGTTATACCTATTATTTAATATAGAAAATCACAAAGTTACTGCTTTAAATATTTATTTGATTGTGTAGTATTGTGGGAAAACAAATTCCCACGTGGATGCGGGGCGCGAAATAGCGGGGGCGAAGCCCTAGAGTTTCTACGATATTAATGAGCGAAGTGAACTGTAATTAAATTGATTGAAAAATAAGTGAGTATCTTCTATATGCGGTATGCAGTGACAAGCGGTCACAACCCTAACAAATTAGATGGATTAGGAAGGGATGCCACTACCTTATCTTTGTTCTGGATGGACTTGTCGGATCCGTTAAACACTTGCGAGCGGCACTAACACGAGGGCAGGCCCTGATCTGGAGCTCAAGGCTGGTGGTTGGTGGAAACAAAGTTTTATAATGCGGCACACGTTCAACGAAATAAACGCATGATGTACGACACGAGGTCTTAATAAGGTGTGAGGTGAACAGTAGTTGTGGATAAAAAGGATGTAGAAGTTGTGACAACACTTGACCTATGCATACCCACATAATTCGCAACCATTGTAGTTGTATAAAATTTTAAAGTATATTTTTGATCAGAAATACCTTAGAAAATTATTGTTTGTATCCAATATTAAATTAGTTTTTTTTTTATTAGGTGCGATTTAAAAAAAAGAGCGTTTTATCAGACAACAGCCTTACAAACAAATTTTTTTATCTAAATATTATGTGTGTGACCCAACTTTAGCGTAATAACGTGCTACTGTCATAGAGATGTCATTTTCTTATATTGCATAGAAAGCGTTGCAAATTTTTGTTTGTGTTTTGGTCGTGTTAACAACAGAGGTATAACGGAAGATTTCGTCACTGTGCTTGTGATTCTTGACCTAAGTACCAACGGAAAATCGTTTTGCTGTAAACTATAGCTAAATTCGTGATTGATAATCCTAAAATGATTTTTGCTCATTTGGGCGGTTCCATAGTCGTATCGCGTAATTACTCTGAGGACCCAACAAAAAAATAAATCATCACACCGCTTCGCCGTCGGGGTAGGCAAAGAGGAGAAAATCCCATATCATTATATATTTACATGCAGACCTAGCTTCCTCTTCATTTATACATCTTCTCATGCTCTCACTCCAATTTTTCAGACTTTAGAGACATGTCAATTTTCAGTATTCGTTGGATTTGGTGAGACCCAACTGTTTTTAAAATTTCGTCTTAATATTGACCACGAAATAGAACCATAATAAACTTCCATTTAACATTTCAATACGTAGGTATTTCAAAATACCGCCGATCTATTTTTTGCCTAGAAACAAGTTTACAAGTGAATTTCACGACATTCTTACAGCACCGCTTAAAGGTGTAAATATCAAAAAGATACGCAATCTAAATTGACTCCAAATATCACAGAATGGATTTCGGAAGTTCTTAATCTCTTTACCTATGTGAAAAACCTGATCAAGCCTGTCAACTTTAGTCAATGAACGTTGTCTGACATCATAAATAGATATTTATTGTACCTGTTATATTTAATACATAACATACTTTATTTTACAGGGAAATTCAACAAAGATACAAACGTAAAAACATACAATTTGTAGGAATTCATAGATACAATTCTACACTCATATATGCTCGTATGTACATATCGTCATTGCGCCAGCAATATCTGTCAAGTAGCGATAAAAAAATGAAGGAGATAATTTATACAATGGACCTTTTGTTGGATTTTTTTATTATTAACATAAAAGAAAAATGGGTGATATTATTTAAATTAACAAATATGTGTATTTTATTGAAACAACATGTGTAATTTTGATGAGAAATCAAAACTACTTTTAAAAAAGAAAAATTGAAAACATATTATTCTTTTTTTTTATAATATTCCCAAGGAGTTTTGGTAAAAAAACCCATTTAGGGACATGCAGATAACAATATTTATTTACATACGTTTTTTTATATTTTAAACCATAACATTATTTACAAAAGAAGAATACAAATTATGATACAAAACAAATTAAAAAGTTGTGGAAAAGTTTCAAAAATTTACAAATTACATCATCATCATTCCCTTTCCGCACCTAATGATGCATATTGCACTGCATTGGTACACCAATCGCATCGTATCTTGATCATTTTTATTACATGAAGGTAAGGTGATCAGTCTTACGCTTCAGGTACCAGTCCAGTGACTATGAAAAATATTATTTAAATAATATTTCATATCAACCATGTCGGGAATCGAACCCGAAACCTCTTGCGTTGTAGGCAAATGCGCAGACCATTATAATACAAAGTATGAAAATTAATTCAAAGTGGTATAAACATAATACAATCTATAAAAGATAAAATAAGTATAAAAAAAAGGTTAAAAATTTAATGTTTGTATATTTACAAGTTGAACGAGTAGGAGAGTGCAAATGTTAAAAAATTACAAGAAAAAAAAAGTTTTAAAAATGTACAAAATTAATGTACCCAATACAAGATAAAAAAGTATGAGAAAACATAAAAATCATTTATTACATCAAAAGTATTAAAAATCACATATAAAAACGGTAAAATATTAAAAATGTTATATTGCATATATTTTTATTATTTTATTAACATAAATGGCAAATCTCCCTTTTACAAAAATTATAATACTAACATATTTGGCTTAATATATATATTTTATTAAAAACATAAATTTCCTTTTACCCAAGATTTATGTTTAAGGTGATATATATGTTTAAGATGCGCATTTTCTGAATCAACTAGCATTATTTATTCAAAGTATTTCTGGAAACAATAATTCTTCAATTCGCACGTCCTGTTGCCGTATTTTAAAATTGGTATTTATTTTTATTTTTGTAATATTCTCGTAGATAAAAGGTGAAACAGGGTAATAAAAAAAATCAATAATTAGATAGCAATCAAATACATATTAAGAGTGAAAATAGTAAACAAAAAATCCCACAAATGCATGGCCTGTTCGTGGGTATACAATAAGTTTTATAAACTTTTTGCTCCTATTATAAATAGACAGATATTTTTTTTTTGTATAATATGAGAAATAGAAAACAAAATATTTTGTCAAAGATTAGGAGGTAGGTACTTTTTTTTATTTTACAGTAATTTCTTTTTTTAAAGGGCAACCAAATCTATATGTATTTTAAAAGAAGGAAAAAATTTAAAGCTAAGATTAACAAAATATTATCAGTAAAAAATAATTTAAAATTTTCGGGCCTATAAAATATGCATGTCTCTGTGCTAGCTTCGTTTTACAATGTGGTATTTCTAGCATACGAAGAAGGACATAGACCTGATCTATTTGAATTACAACAACAACAACAACAACAAACCATCACGCCGTTTCCCCGTAGGGGTAGGCAGAGAGGATTGAACGCCATAACACTATATCTTTTTTTTTTTATTTTTTTTTTTTTTTTTTTGCACCACAACAGGCCAGGAGGCCCAATTACAGTGGTGAATTACATCACAGAACACCCAGGCTTGAGAAAAATCACATTTAATTTTTGTGTTCTCACCGGGAATCGAACCCGGAACCTTCCGTCTGTGAGTCAAGCGTCTTGACCACTACACTACGGAGACAACTTTAGAAGGCAGTTAAAACACTACGTTTATATGTTAATATTTCATTTCTGTATACCTTTATATTATTTGTATTATAAAACGCGCAATACAAGAACAAAAACATAACGTAATATTTAAATTCGTGAAGCAGGAGATTTAATATTGGTTTACCCACCTCCACTATCCATTTTTTATTGCCTTTTTATATTATTTTTATATCTCAAACGAACAAACCATCACGCCGTTTCTCCGTAAGAGTAGGCAGAGAGGACAGAACGCCATATCACTCTGTCCTCGGATACAGATCTCGCTTTATCTACATTCATACATCTTCTCTTCCGCGCCCGCCGATTTTTCCGAATATATCCCGATGTTCGAAAAATGCAAAAAAATATATTTTTAATAATCGCACTTTAAATTGTTAACGGCAGAACGATGAATAAAATTAGCAGGTTATCAATGTATTCAAATAAATACTACGTTTTACCGTTGATAAATTATTTTTAAATACTGATTTAACCTCCTTATCGTGAATCTAATCAATTAGCTAACGTTTTTTTTTAAATTTTGTTTTCATTTATTACCGAAGTTTGTTCTTGAGAATCATTAATTATCATATCCATCAGTATATATTTTAAATTATCATCACCCATTTTACCTAATGATTACCTTTACCGCGCCCGATGATGCATCGGGCACTGCATTAAAACACCAAATGTAGCTTATCTCGATCATTTGTTACATTAAGATAAGATAATCAATTTTATGCTTCCGGTGCCAGTTCGGACTCCAGTTTCCCTGGAGAGAGTAATATATTGTAGTGTAAAAACACCTTAAACACTATATTTTACATTAAATCTCTCGGGAATCGAACTTAAGATCTTAAGCATGGAAGGCGACTTATTCTCGGGTGATTTTCTTTTTCTGGATTTTTGCCTAAAAGTAGTCATCGAGTCGAAAACACACGTCCAGGGCTCTGGTTCTATTTCACACATTTTACTGTATTTTTCAACCGCCTGGACACGGTCAAAATATAATTTTGACGAAGTGTTAATATACGGAATAAATAAGGTAGATAATTTTAATAAAGTAATGATATACGAAATCAATTAAGTAGATAGTATTCATGAAGTCATGTTAAACGGAAAATACTATCTTATGGTAAACGGAATAATCTAAGTAGATAATATAAATGGTGTAATGATAAACAAACAAACAAACAAACCATCACGCTGTTTCCCCGTAGGGGTAGGCAGAGAAGATAAAACGCCACATCACTCTATCTTTGCATACAGATCTCGCTTCCTATATATTTATACATCTTCTTATGTGCGCGAGCCGATTATTCTGACTTTAAACATCTCCATCCTCAAGTATTTGTTGGATTTGGTCATGCCATGTCTTTCTCGGTCTTCCTCTATTTCTGCATCCATCAACATTCACATCGTAAATATTTTTAGCCGTTCTTTCGCTGTCCATTCGCTCTACATGTCCAAACCAGCGCAGAACTCCTTTCTTGAAATTGTCGATAATGCTTATTTCAGCCTTCCATAATGTACGGATCTCTGCATTTGTGCATCTATCGTACATAGTTTTACCCCACGCCTGAGAAATCGCATTTCGATAGCATTTAGTCTACTTCTATCCCTGTTTTTCCAAGTCCATACTTCGCTCCCATACATCAAGGTTGGTATTTATATACGGAATAAATTAAGTACACACTATGAATATTGTCTAATGATATACGGAATAAACTAAGTAGATAATATTAATGCACTAATGATATACGGAATAAACTAAGTAGATAATATAAATGCACTAATGATAAACGGAATAAACTAAGTAGATAATATTAATGAACTAATGGTATACGGAATAAACTAAGTAGATAATATAAATGAACTAATGAAATACGGAATAAACTAAGTAGATAATATTAACGATGTACTGAATAAATTAAGTAGACACTATTAATCGAGTATCTAATGATATACGGAATAAACTAAGTAGATAATATTAATGAAGTATTGATATACGGAATAAATTAAGTAGACACTATTAATAGTGTCTAATGATATACGGAATAAACTAAGTAGATAATATTAATGAAGTATTGATATACGGAATAAATTAAGCAGACACTATTAATAGTGTCTAATGATATACGGAATAAACTAAGTAGATAATATAAATGCACTAATGATATACGGAATAAACTAAGTAGATAATATTAATGAACTAATGATTTACGGAATAAACTAAGTAGATGGTATTAATGAACTAATGATATACGGAATAAACTAAGTAGATAATATAAATGAACTAATGAAATACGGAATAAACTTAGTAGATAATATTAACGATGTACTGAATAAATTAAGTAGACACTATTAATCGAGTATCTAATGATATACGGAATAAATTAAGTAGATAATATTAATGAAGTAATGATATACGGAATAAATTCAATGACGTAATAATATTTGCACGGAATAAATTAAGTCAGTATTCTTGAAGTAATTTGACCATACGAGGTTGATAAAATCGTTAGTTTGTGTAGCGATAGTCCTCGGGGAAATCCGGTATCTCATTTGAGAATAGTAAAACCTTTTTGTTGCCTCTAGTTTTTTTGTTTTGCCCTTTTCTTGCGAGATCTTGTCGCGTGCCTTCTCAAAATACATCCAATTTCCTCTAAACTGTATTTGAAAGGGCCTCGTCACTTAATCGACTCCGTCATTTGACCTTTTCCCAATCCTCTCGGAGAGATTTTCCATCATCAACATACATACGTCGCGTTACGGAAACAATTGGATTAGCCGATTTAACGACATCGATTCTCAGAGCTCATTCGAATAGATTGGATAACTTTGGGAGAGCTTTCAACGGCTGACAATAGATAGCAGCTGATTCAGGTTTGCAATTAAATTGTATTCAATGTTCGTAGGTGGTTCTTGGAATATATACTTTACACTCATAGGAATTTGTAGATGTTCTTATTTACTCTGTAGACTGAGGTGCATGAATCTTTTAATAATTACTATCCGATCATCATTGATTTAAAGCAATTTTTGCAATGCGCGAATCTGAAAAGAGGCTACAAGACCAGTGGGACAGATAAGTGTAAGTGGAAAGAGCTTTCAATGATGTTCATGTTCGGATATGTCAAGTGGCACAAGTAGCATATGTTTTTTGTTAATCATCATATTGATTAAATTCTTTTAATCATCTTATTGAAATCATTTTTTGTTAATCGTCATATCGATTTCATATTTTTTAAATCATATTACTGATTTCATCTTTTGTTAATCGTCATATTGATTTCATTTCTGTTGATCATCATACTGATTTCATTTTTTATTGATCATCTTTATATTTATTAATTTTTTTTTAAATCATCACATCGATTTCGTATTTTTTAAATTTTCTTATTGATTTCATCTTTTGTTAACCGTCATATTGATTTATTTTTTGTAAATCATCGTATTGATTTCATTTTTTGTTATTCATCATATCGATTTCATTTTTGTTAATCATTATATTGATTTAATTTTTTGCATAATCCTACGCCTTTCTGTTAAAAATGCATCAAAATGATTAAAATATTTTTCGTTCACGTCAACATGTACGCATAATAATCTACACTATTCAATATGGTCTTTTAATAAATATTATCACTTCTGGGTAAGTATTCTGATGGAAAGTAAAAATGTATCTTCAATTTTATCTGTAAAGTAAAATTAAGTTTTCTGTATGAAAAATAGAACATGTTTGCTTTTTTTTCTTCTAAACACATTAAATTTTCGGTTACTGATGAAAAAATCATACTTTCGTGCATAAATATCGATGTTGTTTTATACCGTCTCAGTATATACCGATGAAGATAGCCGTTCATAATCGCGGGATCGCGCCCCAGAATTAATGTTTTCATAAGCAACTTCTCCAAGTTTTTTTATACAGTAAAACATTGCTGTATTTCACATAATTATTTTAAATGCCCTGAACGTGCTTTTACCATTCCCAAAAATTAAAACGTAAGTTTGTTAATATGTTTTTAAACTTCGAATTTATATTCCATACAAATAAGCTAATTTAATACAAATATTAAATATTATTCTTGTGGAAAAAAACAAACAAAAAAAACTAAAAATTCAATTATGATACTTGAACACAAAATGGTTAAGTGTTCTTATAAAGTATTCTGCCGTTCATAAAAACATTTCTTTAAATACTGTGGTAATGATGAAAAAATTAATTAAGATTAATTAAGAGAAGTATTAATTTACGTTTTTACGATTTATGAGAAAATTTATTTTTTGGGACATTTTTAATTAGTCTTAAAAACTTTGTTAGGAAATTAGATTTAAGCTGTTGTAGAGTGGAATATAAACCTCAGGGGGGGGGACGGTAGTGTATATTTGTAATCGCTAGAGAGAATTTATCTTCAAATATACCGTCAAGGTGAAGGTATGACGTCTTTATCTTCCCATCGTTATCGAGACCGTGGTTTCCGTAACAAACAGAATGTCCTTACAGCGTATCTACCTCCATCGCTCCCTTACGAAGTAAATAGTAAATATGTGCTTGTCCTATCTTTAAAGCGGGGTTGAGGGGAGATCATCGCTCATTCTTTTTGGCCGCCATACTGGACAACTGTTCCAGAAAATCTCTATCAGCGCCCCTAGCGGCGGAAAACTAAACAAAAAAGAAAACGGCATTCGTTTCCGGTGCGGCCGCAGCAGTCGAAGCCTTTTTAGACCTTTTAGTCGCAAATAGCTCAGCCTTATTTTCAGAGCTCGCATTTTATTCATTTTTTTTTGTTTTTAACTGAGATACCGAGAATGCATTGAAGCACGATCGTACACACAACGTATGTCCCAAATGTAGAATTTCAGTGCAATGGGAAATTGAATGTAAAAAAATATTTTTTTACGCGTGGTAAAAATTAGAGCATTAAATTGTACATTTAAGTTTCTTGAAAATATATGAAAAAAATAATAAAAATAACTACTTTGAACTATGCCACTAGTTCTACCAAATCAACCAAAAATAGAGTGTTGTGATAGATTTCTGGTTTCCGGGAAGCCAATTTACCAATCACCAGAATTCACCGAAGATAACTTATGATGTCACACGCGAAGTAATTACGACACTTGAAACATTATTTCCCCAATAATACGATACAATAAAGATATATGTTTGAAATTTGGTTTAATTCAATAGTCTATAAAAAAAATTAAAAAAACGCACTTCAATACTTCCAGTACTGATTTTTGTGAAATAATTTTTAAGGTTGTTTAAAAAATACAATAATTAAATAATCGCTAACACATTAAGCTCTTAAAATAACTACGTTTATTTTTGGCATGTTTAATATTGTAAAAATATTGTGTTTCACACTGTTTCAAAGTACTGAAAATATTGACAAGGATTATTATTCAAACATCATTTAAATTTCCCCGAATTCTGTCTTACTTTTTTGTTAGTTAGATCTTAGTGACAAAATTTACGCAGGGGGGTGGGATTATTTACATTTATTAATGCCTGTTCTATATGGCAATTTTTCTGGGTAGGTCATAAAAATAAGGAGAACGTGTTTCTGCATTCAAATTTTAGATAACCAAAAAATCTACGAATATTCTTCAAAAATTTTAAACGATAAAAACGTAAGGTGAGTTTAATTCGAGTTTAATGAGAACACATTAGAAAATTATTATTGGAGCTGTCCACCATATTAAGGCTGTATAACATATATAAGACGAACTGTACAGACCCGGTCCCAAGTATCTCGGCACCTATGAATTTGCTTAGATTAAGATGAGCCGAACATGTACAGCGAATGCTTGATTAACGCGTCCCTAAAATATTGATGAGCGGACACCCGGATTGAAGGAGATCAGTGGAAAGACCCAGGCTGAGATGGTAGGATGGAGTGAGATAGGATGGCTTTGCCAGGTGGCAAATTAGAAGACGGTTCCTGAGAACAGACAGAGCTGGAGGCGAAAGTTACTGGAGTCCGAAGCTGTAGCGCCATCGGTGAGAGATTTTTATTTAAAAAAAAACAGAAAATCAAATGATTTTGTCATTTTAAAACAGCGCATAAAAACAGTTATTTTCTACATCATTATCTCTCTTCAATCCGTGCCTCATGTCTGAGGATGGTGATTACGCTTGACTCTAGGCATGGCTCGTCTGTAAACAGCCTCCCTCCATCTGGAACGGTCTTGCGCTCTTCTATAAGCATTCGTCAGTGATGATTCTGATAATTCAGTGACTATGCCGCTCCATTTGTCGATTGACGTTCACGTGACCTTGTCCCTTCGACACTTCCCAGGAGAATAGTTTTCTCCAAGCTATCAGAGTTCCCCCTGGAAATATGCCCAAATAACTGCAGGATTCTTTTCTCGCACATGAATGTTAGTCTCTCTCCTATGTCCAGTTCCTGGAGTATTGATGTTTTTGTAAGGCTGGCCGTCCACGGAATCCGCAGTGTTTGCCGCCAACACCACATTTCGAAAGCTTCGATTTTTGTTCTTTTTACAATGTACTGAACCTACTTTTAAGGATGATAGATAAATATGTTTTCTAATGTATACATCTTTTGAGGTAGTCAATCAGTTCACGGACATAGGCTCTTGTCTCACGGAATGTAACGAGGAAACTACAGAAATAAAGAAACGAATATCGGCGGGCAACAGAATATATTTTTCCTTGCTGCCAGTGTTTAAATCAACAAGCGTTCATAAGAAAATGAAGAAAACCCTGTACAAGACCATTATTAGAACTGCATTGGCGTTTGGATGCAAGGCACTGACACTGGCAGTAAGGTCCACTGAGATGCTGGATATATTTGAGAGGAGAGTTTTTCGCCGAATCTGCGGTCCCGTGAAATATGGAGAAGAATGGCGCATTAGGCAAAACGCCAAATTGTACAGCATATATGAAGCCTCTAGTATCTCAACCCACATAAAACTGCTCAGGTTGAGATGGGCTGGGCACGTACAAAGAATGCCTGATGCGCGAGCAACTAAGAGAGTCATGACTGAATCCAGGGGGTAAAAGAAGGATTGGAAGACCCAGACTGAGGTGGAAGGATGAAATAAGTAAAGATGCAGCACAGCTTCTACAAGTTGCAAATTGTAAAATGGCTACTGAGAACAGGCGGAGTTGGAGGCCAAAGCACGATTTGGGCTGTAGCGCCATCGAAGAAGAAGAATGTATACATGGCATATTATATTATTTTGAACTACGTAATTTTATTTCATTTTCTAATGCCAAATAAAGACATTATTATCACTATATATAGACATATAAAGTTTTACTTGTACTTATAAGAAAACTGCCAGGTATATTAATAACTTCGGGGTTGTTTTACTTTCCAACTTTTTTGAAAGGATGTCTCTTGCAAAGATTTAATTGACGATTACTTATTACAAGTTACTTGACTGTTTGGAATGCGTTCTACCAGTAAGAAGTATGGTGCGATGAAAACTACAGGTAAATTATACAACTGGAATGTTTTTTTACGAAATATTTGAATTTGAGAGGGATAGTGTCTCCTGGGATACCAACTCCCACAGCACGGGATTAAAAAGTTCCAACTTTGCTCTACCACAACTCGATTCCTATTTTATAATTCCTTCTTCTGATGGTATAATATTATGTAAAATTGTCCCTAAAGATTTCAGAATTTTTTCCACTTTTTTTTAGTTTGTATAGAACTTTATACCTGCCTATGTATATCTGATTATATTGTCTTAATATAATTCATGGTAACTGTCCCAGAATAAGTTTGCCAACTCGTGAGAGTACAATAATTATGTCATGTGCATATATTTTTTTTTTTTATTTCTATGTTATTTCAACTTGTTAAAAATGGCCTTTGAAATTTAAATCGAAATAATTGTCAAATCATAAGAATTTAAATATTTAATTTTAAAATTATGTTTAATTTTTTTTTTTTATATCTGTGATTTCCCACTATTTGTTAAAATATGTTTTTTATGTAACAAAAAACACTTTTTCAAGTTAAATTTGCCTAGATGCAGACAGACTTTGAATCTCGCACGGAGGTTCCGAGTTTGATTTACAGTAAAATCACAATAATTTGATTGCGATTTTACTTAATCTTAGTTAACTAAAAAAGTTACCGATAAAAAATTACTAGCTGAAATTAAATTATTCTTATTATTTTTACAAAATAAATTATTTATGCATCCGTTAATAGGATATGCTGTTTCTTCCTATGTGTTAGTGAGTTTATAAATTTGTCTAAATAATTAAAAGTTATTTTTCTAATAAAATAATTCATTTAACTGATCTGCGTTTTTTACCATTTTATTGCGATACATGAAAGTATTATTATTTACATTTCAAACGTATATTATTATGTCCTGTCTAGGTGGATGACGAATACAGTTTTGTGTGGAGTAGAACTTGAACCCTAAACAAGTGTTTTTGATTCCATGACTATTTTCAGGAAAAAATATGGAAGAAGGTAACCCGAGTGGTGATAAGTGATGAGGTCTCGGGTTCGATTCCCAATTTTTTGACATTTAAAAATATGTTTTTACACTTGAAAATGTCATAGTCTCTGGAGAACCAATTAAAGCGTAAGACTGATCATCTTACCTTTATGTAACAAAAATGTTCAAGATACGCCGCGATTGATGTACCAATTCAGTGCCCTATGAACCAAAGGTGCGGAAAGTGAATGATGATTGAAAATGAATTTCATTAAGTCAAAAGTGAAAACAAATACAGTAGATCTCCGTTCATCCGAACTCCAGTCATCCGGATTTCCTAAATATTATCAAATTAAAAATAAAGAAGATGGTTATAATAACACATAAAAAGGGAGCTGGCGGTCGGCGCGTTTATTCCTCAAAGCAATTAACTGTGATGGACAAATTTAAGGAAAGTAAATATTTTTATGTGAAAACGTCTGGCACTCATCAATCCAGATAATTGGAGTTTTATTGTATTTACTCGTTTGCTAAAAAAAACAACTTTTGAATGATTTTTTGTGTCAATTTTTTTTAAATATTTTTATTCAAACCAATCGACAGGTTATTAAAAAAAAACCTTTGTGGATTAGTATATAATCTATATAATCAAGTATTTAACAAAATAATTAAATTAAGATAATAACAAGTTTTAACATGGAACATTTTAGGAAAGTGAATATGGAAGTCAATTTTAATGTTTATCTTAATGACTCCCTAAGGGGTGAAATACAATATTTTGTCTACAAACATTTAGACAAACTCAAAATATTGTAAATTAAGATATTCTTTTTTTTTAATAACCCTCTAAGCCTCTTTTCTAGAGGTTTGTCAGCAGGTGGGAAAGAAAGGAAATGAAAAGAATTTTTTAATAAAAAAATCACAACACTTCACAGACCAATTGAGAAAAATCATTGTTGGATTTTTTTTCTTACAACTAGCGGGAATCGAACCCGCAACGCTAGTTTTGTAGTTGGCCGTCAAACCAACTGCGCTACGTTGCCTGTCATATCGAGGCTTTACTGACAGAATGCATGAAGTCATTAAAATAAGTTTCGGGATAATCCCCTTTTAAGCATTTTTATTCTTTCAACGCATTATTTCTCCCACATTTTTTTTTTGACTTTTAAAAAGTAATCTTTATTCTAGGCATAGCATTAAATTTTAAATATATAAAAACTGTTGACTTAATGCATTCTGTCAGTATAGCCTCGATATATATCAAATATTGTTTAATATGTGCAAGACGTTGATATCAATTTTATGCTGTGCTGAGAATAAAGATTACTCTGTTTAAGCTTAAAAAAATTAAATAAAAGAAAATTGTTGGACAACTAATGCGTGGAAAGAATTAAAAAGCTTTAAATGCGATTATCTCGCAACTTGCTTTAATGAATTAATGCAATTATGTCAGTAAAGCCTCTATATACACGGTTTTCAGGGTCAGACCATGAAACTTCAGAGGAACATTCCTCATGGGAGGCTTAAAAAAAATTCCCAATATTTTTTTTCTAAAAAGTCATTATTATTTTTTTTTAATTTATGATCACAGAATGGAGTAAATCTTTAATTTATCGACTAGCATCCCTTCCGCAAACCTTTACCCCTCCCCAACAAAAAAAATGCAATAAAAACGTATTTGACCAACGAAGCGATACGCACTAGACGCGGACAAGTGAAGCGGCTGGGTGGGAGAAGGGGAGGTGTTTGTGGGGGGACTGCTTGTCCGAGAATTAAAAGTTTTTTTCATTTTGAGATCATGATTTTTTTAAATTTTCTTTTAAAAAAGACTTCTTGGAATTTTTTATTAGGTTTTTTTTTAAATCTTACCATGAGGAACGTTCCTCTGAAGTTTCGCGATCTGGCCTTGAAAACCCGTGTAAAATATAAGCCAGATATATGATAAATAAGACGTCGTATTGAAGATTTTGCTGGCAGTGCTTAAACATCCCTGTAAGGCTCTGCCATTGTAGTAGTTACTTAGTCATTATATCGTTTCAAACAATACAAAATTGGAGTTTGAAATTAATAAGGAAATATTAATCATGAGACATCTTGAGAGTCAATATGAACTAAACTCAAAACACGTTTCATAGACAAAGCGAAACAAACGCCATATTGAAATACCTCGGTATTGATTTTTTTTGTACATATTTCCCGGAAAAACTTCCTTATTAATTCTAAAAAGACTATTGATAGGTTCTTTTTTTTTACTTTGTAGTTTTGCATGGTTCATCATTGAGATACCTGTTTTAACTTGAGCTTTCAATGGACAATAAAATAAGAAAAAAAAAAAATCATTTACGTTTAAATAGCACAGTGAAGATTAGTAAAACATCGTATGAATAACGAAAATTGATTGATAAAGACGAGGATTCGAAAATTCTGCTATTTTCAGGAGTACTGTTATCACATTGGTTGATATAACTGATTCCCCACTGTATAAAATTCACATCCTACGAACGTTTTCCACATTTACATGCTCTTTTTTATAACAAACATTAGGCTAATGTTGCTGTTCTCTTTTTTTATAGAAAAAAAATATTTACGTGTAATTTGGCCACTTTAGATTTGTTTGTATTAAAAACTCGCAGACACACTTTTATTTATCATTAATTATGCGCGAGCTAGATTTTTCTATTTGTAACAAATAAAAAAATATTTTATTTTATTTAGGCAGATGAGATTCTTTCTAAGCACTTAACTTAACAGGAAACGCCTGAATTATGTAAATTTGAAGACTTTTGTTTTCATAACACTACATGTTAACTGCAAAGTTTTTTTAACATTGTTCTCTTATTCATTAGGGAAAATAACAACAGTTTTTATTTTTATTGAATACATAGAAACTGAAATTGTAAAAACCATCAATATAAATTTTCCACAGTAATGAAAGCTTTTGATTAAGTACATTATAGGTATTAAAAAGAAAGTAATAAAAACATTTAGGTATGTTTGAAATTCAGAAATTGCGACAAAAAAATACGTATAAATGTAAAATAAATAAAAAATTAAAAAATAAAATTTAAGGAATAAAAAATAAAAACAAGTTACTTAAAAATATTGTAAAAAGTACACAATATAATAATGAACATCCATATTTAATGACACTTTCCTATAACTAAACATGCATACTATGTATTTATACTGAATCTTCTAGATTTAATATAGGAGAGATTAAAAATGTCTGCCCGACCAAAGAGAACGGTATTACAATAATGACATACTCTAAAGAAAAAATCGTTTTGTCTTGAGTTTTTTTTGGTCTCGACAGATTACCTTAACCGCCCGCAGTTAATGTGCATTGGGCACCGCATTTCAGAGCAACTCTAGCAGTCTGTTTGTAATCTTTAAACCATTTCCAAGTTATTCCAAGTCCATTTTTCTACCCCAGTCGTTCGTCCTTCTCCCTTCCCCCGCCCCCAATAAAACAGTGTAATAATGTTGCCAGATAAGAACAAACGTCTCGACATTTATCACGCTCCGGTCTGACAGTTATCTTTTTCGGAAAACTACACAACTCCCTAGAACTCACTAGAAGATTAACAATCAAACGAAATGAACTTTCCGACTTAATGGCAGTGTTGTCAGGCCGACTTTTTTTATTAAATCAATACAAGTCAATGTTTCTTTTATAAATAATATAAATATTATTATTGCTTGTTACTTTTTCATTGTGATTAGGATATTTCAGTTGTACTTAACGTTGATTTCTTCACGCCTAGTTGTTCTGTGCTGAACATCGAGGGGTCTGTTATATTGCGAAATCATTAATAGCCCCTGTTACACGTCTTGCAGCTACAGTAGAGTTGTTGCGCTCCATATATTTTTCCAATACCTACGGAGAAATAGCGTGATAGCTGAAAATTCATGAATCATAAGAAAAAATTAAAATTAAGTTGCATTATAACCCTGTTTTGTGAAATTATTTTTTCTCTTAATAGAGAGATAAATATGTAAAATATTTCATTTTTTGACTCGATAGCTACCCTTTAGACAATAATCCTGAGAAATTGAGATGTGTTATTTCAGCCTAGTATAGTGGTTGGCGCATTCGACTACCCTTCTTGAAGTCCGGGTTCGATTTCTGGCAGGATCAACGTGAAATATTTATTTCAATTGTTTACAGCTGTATTTTACTGTCCCTAAAGCGTTGAACTAATCATTTTTCCTTTCACGTAACAAACATTATCTAGACTCGCTGCGACTAGAGTGACAATGCAGAACTCTATGCACCACTTGGTGCGGATAAGAAAATGATAATAAATATTTAATTTTTGTACACTTTAGGGGGGTAGTTTTTGTGCTTTTACTACACTGCGGCCATAGAACGACCAGGCAGGATTTTTTTGTGACCTCATTTATGCTTGAAAAATAATGTTGAATTTCAAAGAGAAACTAGTGTTTTATTATCGATTAAGTAAACAATAAATTATAAAGATAAAAATACGTATATTGTTTTATTCCACTTTTATTTATTGATTTTTACCAGTGACCGGGTTTCATCGAACAATTGTTATTACTTAATACTTTTTTTTTATATTTAAACTCTATATCTTCCATTATTATATAAAATCATAATTTACAACCCCTGCTTGCACTTGTATATATCATAGAAATTTGTTTAGTCTCCCACCAGTCTGACGATATCGGTCACGACGAAACTCGGCCACTGGTAAAAATCTATAAATTTATTTTTTTATTTTTATTTTTATTAAATGCACAAAATACACAATTTTGCATAGACACAATTCTATGTTATTTATGTCCCGACTTATTAGAAAATTCCGTGTTAAGTCGGGACTCTTCGATATATAAATCAAAAATATGTATTTACATATTAAAACAATATACAAGTAATCAAAACAATATGCAAAATAATGAAAACAACAATACAAAATAATAATAGAAAAACAAAAAGTTTACACGTCGAAAAATGGAATGTAGAAAAGTTATATAATAATACGTAGGACAGTGATGATATACACATATACGTATATGGATAATAATTAAGAAAGTAAGTAAATAAAAGTAGAATGAAACAATATACGTATTATTATAAATAAAATGCAGTTCCACCAAGAAATGTCAGTAGAATAACTCAATCTATTCAACAATAAATTTTAAATTGAATAAAATTTAGTGGTTATTCAACAAAATAACTTTGTTTTTAACCAATTTTTTTTCTATGGACCGGTTTCAAAGCAAACAAGCTTCTTCGTCAAGGTTTACGTAACTAATGAATTAATTCCTATTTCATTTTTATCATGTTAACTAAATACTACACGTGGACCCAATAAGTCAAGTCTTGTTTTCTTACAAGGGTGGTAATTTGATATCAATATTTTCGAAGCTGGACAGGAGAGAACTAAAAGAGATATTGAGTATTTGGTTATTAATTATTTTTTATTTATTACGAATCGTTTTTTTATTTCTAAGATTTCTAAGTTGTCTAATTTTAATATTTTATTTTGACTTATTAATCTTATCCAATTTTATTTTAACAAAAAACAAAACGAATTAATTACCTGACTAATTTCTCCCCAATACCATGCGAGCGGAGCCGTGGGTAAAAGCCAGTGACCTATATATTTTCAAGGCACTAGATTTTACTTCAAAAAGCCAATACTTCACACACTCATTTTCGCGAAAACCATTTACGTTGTGACAAATTTAGACCTTGTATATTTTTTTATTATTTAAATTTTTATATTATTATTTAGTATACTGTTTTGATTACTTTGTATATTGTTTAATATGTTAATAAATGTTTTTTAATTATATATAGAAGAGTCCCGACTTAACACGGAATTTTCTAACAAGTCGGGACATAAAAAATAATAATTGTGCTCTATGATAAAATTGTGTATTTTGTGAATGAAATAAAATAAATAAACCAAAAACAGTGTTGTGATACATTTCCGGTTACCGGGAAGCCAACCCACCAATCAGGATAACTCACCATAGAGAACTTGAGACCTTACAGGCGGAGTAACTTCAGACAAACAAAACTGTAAAAAATCATAGCGCTGGTAATGCGATGCATATATCGCATTACTAGCGCTATGATTTAAAATTATTTTTCGCTTAGTTTGATTAACAGATAACAAAAACAAACATCTAAACTTCCTCATTTGCTGAAGGGATGAAAAGTATTTTCAGGTATATCTCATATGGATTAAAAGGAACTTTAACTTAAATAATTGTAATGCGGTCTTGTTTACAATTTATTTCGCCTTAGAAGACAACGAAATAGTCGAGTTTTAGATCAAACCATAAATTTTCACTTGTACGAACTGAATATTTTATGGGTAGAAAGGTATTAACAACAACTGTTAGCATATAAAATGATGATGGGATAGTCACGAAACTACTCGAATCCACATAAATTTAGACTTGAATGAATGAAACAATTAATTCGAGGATCGTAAATACTTTTTCGGAAAATTCCTTAATGATGGCATTGATGTCTTTAGTTTTGCTTCTCTGGCCTCTTACATAATTTACGTTCAATTTTTTTTCAACCTAACCGAACCAAAAAGGGGATTAAAATCCCCCATAGACCAATTTGGTAACTAACAAAATGAATAAAATACACGAATGAGTAAAACACGTGTACGCGAAAACATGAATAAATTATTGCACGGTCATAAATACTTCCAACGTTTTATTCTCCTGATTCCTTATACAAGTAGGCGGTGGGGTCGTTTGGTCCCCCCGTTCGGATCACGTGTATTTTTTGGATGCTTAGTGAGGGAAAGGTTAAAGCTACCTGTAGAGTCGGGGTGCCGACAGTGGATCACCCTTTTTTGGAGGGCTGTAATTTTGTAATGGTTTGAACGCGAAAGCTTAAATTTGGTATCACATTAGCTTAATTATCATATTTACAGACTGCACTTTATTTTTTAAGATTTACTTACAACATAAAGAGTAACAACGAATGTATTTAAAAACTGGGAAATGATCCACTGTGCCTTTTAAGTTGGATACAGGGGATCACAATTAAATCAAAGTGGCTCATTCTAGTACTCAGTAAATAAATCAAATACTTCTTATAACTTAGATACACAGTGGATCATGATTCACCGTGTACTGTGGTATTTGATCCAATGTACCCTACGCGGCCATTTTGATTTTCTAGTCAAACAAACACAAATTACTAAGTTTGTTCATGATGGTGATACCGTTATATGTAACCAGAATATACATACTTTAATGTGAAACCAATGCTATATTATATGTAAATCATACTAGAAACAAAACTTACCTTTAAAATTTTTTTTTTTTTTGTATCACTACAGGCCAGGAGCGCCAATTATACTAGTGAGTGTAATTTGAGACAAAAAAATAGACGCACCACGCGCACGCACTGTCACAGCTACCAGCCGGCTAGGGGTGATGTGTTTGTCCCATGAGACCTTTTTATTGTGATGAAGATTGAATTGTAGTGCTTATACGTTTACATGCAGGGTACTTGATCCACCGTACCTGCTCGAGCCACTGTCGGCACCCTGATCCTACTTTATTAAAAGCAGAAATTAATATTTCGTAAAATGAATTTAATTTCTTTATCAAACAAAAAATAACTTACCTTATTTTTTGTTTTTTACACCATTTTATGAAAAAGACCTAAATTATATTGTTATGGTATTTGTTACAATCAAAATGGTGTAAATTTTCCGCAAACCAAGTTTTGTAAAATTTCCGTTGAAAATATACGTAAAAATGGCATTTTTCAATCAAAAAATATAAAAGCGCCATCTAAAAATAAATAGTTTCATATTTTTCTGTATAATCACCTTAATGTTCTCGATTGATATTGTAGACCTAACCACAAGTACAGTAAGTAATTTTGATATTTTTTTCCTAAAATAGAATAGGGTAAAATAAAAATACGTCTAAAATGAGCATTGGAAAAATTAGCGCGAGTTTTTTCAAATCCTTCCAGATTTCACACGGATTCACTTACCAAAAACCAATGGGATATAAAAAAAATCATAAAAATTCATCTCTGAATTTTGTGTTGAAATTATTTTTCCAGCTGAACAAAATCTGTTCTGGAATTATAATATTCTGATACTCGTAGCTTGACTTATTACGGGAGTACAAAAATATTCTCACATCTTCTAGATTTTCACTGGTTAAAAAACCCAGAGAGAATAAAATATAAGCTTTGCTGGACAGTTTTCAAATTGTTTCATGAAATAGCTCTAAGATACCTGTCGAACCTCTACATTAGAGAAAATACATATCAAAGGATGTCTACTCTCAGGTCAGCATTTGATTCAGGCGGAGGAAAGCTTTTCGAACTCCGGCACTGCTCAAACACTAGGTTCGGAGACCGTGCTCATGCCGGAGCCGGCCCCTCCTCCTGGAACCAATCGCCTTCACACTTGCAAATCATCGACAGTCCCAGTCAGTTCAGATCTCAACTGAAATCTTTTTTCTTTCGTTTATTGTGCCCTGAATTTTGAAATTAGAAAATTTAATACATAGAGCTTAGTTAGAAGTATATAATTGTAAAGCGTGTTGTTTCACAAGAACAGCACTACATAATGTCAGCTAAAAATTGCCCGGCCGAATACACATAGAATTTACCCTGTGCCTAACCCATTTTTGTGAAATTTCATGCTCCGTAAAGGGTTTCTTAAATGTGTCATATTTATGAAAATATGTTGTTAAATCATGTTTTATATTTCATATAATATGTCGTTTGGAATCCTCGATATACAATATATATCACAACTAGAAAAAATACAGAATAGATTCCTTAAACTTCTGGATCGTAAATCTCTTACATATTTTGACTCGTATGAAAACTCTTCTTCCTTTCATAGTTTAATTTCCCTTACTAAACGTAGAAGCATTTCCGATCTGTCTTTCCTCTTCAAAATTTTAAACAATTTTATCGATAGTCCATATCTCTTGGAGCGTATTTCAATCAATTGTCCCGTAAAGTCAACACGACAAGTTCATTTTTTTATAATTCATTGCCAAAAAAAAATTGTGTTCAAAACTCGTTTATTTATCGTAGCTGCTCCAAATTTAATTTACTTTGTCCCCATTTAGATATTTTTAGTACAAAATTTTGTGACTTCAAAAAAAACTTTTTGAAACACTGTAAAATGAAACATTTGTCAGTGTGTAATAAGTTTATGTTCCTTTAATTATGTTTATTTTAATATAATATCAAAATTTTGAATTGGTCAACTATATTATGAAAATCCCTCTCCTCCACTCCTCCACTCTATTTCCTCATCCCTTCTTACGAGCTCTTTTTTTTCTCATGTTTTATATAATATATTATTTTTTCTTTACTGTGTAGCACGTGCTCTCATTACATTTGTGAAAAACTTTAACTGGATGTATGTACTATTTTTTTTTTGTATTGTAACAACCGATGTTTTTTCCTTAATAAATAAAAAATTAAATTAAAATATTTATTTGAAACAATTTAATAATTCATTTTTGTATGATAGTTTTGCCAACATTGGCCTTTATGGAGAGCCACATTGCAATGTTCGCACATATACCTACAGGGTCTCAGTCCTTTTTTTGTGCTTTGTATCCCGGAGCCGTGTAAACACGTGATTATAACCACGCGTTGTGTCCCAGTCCCGTGTTTTCACGTAATTTACCAGCAGCGAAAAAATACTCATAAAAGTCACAAGATATCAATAAAATGCACTTTTTTGAACAGCTGGTGAACCACGGGAAAACACGGGAAAACACGGGACCGGGACACGACGCGTGGTTATATAATCACGTGTTTACACGGCTCCGGGATACAAAATGTTATCATAATATTTTTTTGGCGAGTATTCGTATGGTTATAATTATCAATTTTTTGTGATGCCTTTTTAACTTAAGTACAACTCAACCAGCCATAAATGCCAATTTAATAGGTACTAAATAAAACGAACATTTAGTTTTACGCTTTACATTGTCTTTTCTTTTACTTTCACATATTTCAAATTATTCTCATGAACATAAGCGAGCTAACAATGAAATATTATAATATACAAAAATAAATCACCACACATTACGCGACCCTCTCCGTAAAAATATTTATCTTCAACTCAAAACGTGATATTTCTTTATTTCGAGGCCTTCTAGAAAGTTTTCGTAAAAACTAATACTGACTAAAAGGCTTATTATGTGTGGTCATTTGTCGCCGACAAAGTTTCCAGAACAACAAACAACAATTTACGATGAACGATGACTTCAGAAGCGGCTTTATGATTACATTTTTATTTGACACAATTCTCCTTTTAACGGCGGGTCACATCTTCCTCAGGAAACAATCCGTCACTCGGTCACTGACAGGAGAGTTTTATCTCCCGCGCAAATGTTGCGCTTTGCCGCCAAAACATCAGATTGACCGCAAATGTTGCCACAGTGCAAAATAAACGTAAACAACCGCCACGCCAGTACCTGCTTCTGGCATTTCGTTTCTGTTTGCACTAACCAACGTGATACTTCTATTTACAAAGCAGAAAATACCATGGTTAGACTTACGCTTACTCTTGATATTTGCCTTAGGTGCATTGTAAATATGTTGTCATTATTATTGCGTGCTTATTTTATTTATTATTAAATCTTTGTTTAATATATTTGTAATAGTTTGGTACATAGACCAAAAAACTATGTTTTAAGGAAATATGATTATTTATGTATATTTTTTATCAAACGTATAAATTTATACTACACTGAAATAAATTTATCAACTTTTGTTGATAAAACCAGCCGGTTCAAGAAGTATAAAAAATATTTTCAGGCGAGAAGTATAAAAAATATTGCCTAGTATATCACCATCATCATCATTCCCTTTTCGCACCTAATGGTGCATAGGGCACTGTATTGGTACACCAATCGCAGCGTATCTCGATATTTTTTTGTTATATGAAGGTAAGGTGATCAGTCTTACGCTTCAGGTACCAGTCTACGGACTATGAAATATTCTGTTGAAAACACCCTTTTAAATAATATTTCATGTCAACCATATCGGGAATCGAACCCGAGACCTCTTGCATGGTAGGCAAACGCGCTGACCATTACACCACGAGGTCGACATATAGGTGAAACAATTCGATCAGAATGTCACCCGCAATCAACAAAAGTTTTTTACAAAAACAAAAGGGAATTTAGATGTTTGAACATAGGCGAAATGGTGAACGCAGTGTGTAAAGTGGCCGCTTAAAACAGCCAATGAAAGATCGTAAATCCTGCAAATGCCTAGACTCCCATATTTCATTTTATAAAATGTTCTTCTCTGTTGTAATACATTACTATTTATTTTTATTTATATTATTTTATTTGATTTTGAATCTTGAAATAGGGCACACATAAACATACTCTTATTATGTGTGCTCTAATAATAATTTGTCGGCCTCGTGGTGTAATGGTCAGCGCATTTGCCTACCATGCAAGAGGTCTCGGGTTCGATTCCCGACATGGTTGATATGAAATATTTATTTTAAAGAATGTTTTCACATTAGAATATTTCCTAGTCCAAGGACTGGTACCTAAAGAGTAAAACTGATCACCTTGCCTTCATGTTACAAAATTGATCGAGATATGCTGCAATTGGTATTCCAATCCAGTGCCCTATGCACCAAGGTGCAGAAAGGGAATGACAATGGTTATTTTATGTTGACTTTATCCATACATATGGGATATTTTTGGAGAAGAAAAAACAGTATTTTATTGAGATTTCATAATATGCCATAGTACTTACTACCTTACCCTAAAAACAAAGCATTTTGATCCCCTTAAGTTTGCAAAAGTTAATCTTCAAAAAGTCTATAAACTTAGAGCGTCTTTAAAGCTCCCTTGGTCCTCGCTACGGAGACAAACGGCGAAAGACAGGATAAAATAATTATGTTAGCCAACTTATGTTCAAAGGTACAAAACAGGTACTGAGCATTGTTTCATCCGGACTAATGAACAGAACCCGAGGACTGCAGATTATGCTAATTGTAATCTTTATTATACCTAGCTTTTTTAAAAGGACTTTAGAAAGGTTCATATTTATAATAAGGCTGGCATTTTAATAATAAGATCAGTAAAGTAATGTTGAGGCCGTCCCTGAAACAATGTGATTTTATTTTATTTTAAACTCATGCTGGCTGACTTACAAAACGAAATTAAAAACAAATTTTCTTTGTTTTTTATTATTTTCAAATCAATGTCCATTTATGAAATACTTCTGAAAATAATTGAAATTTAGATTCTTTTATAGTGAGGAACTTCCTCCCTGCGGAAATTAGAGCATTAAATTATGCGGCAGTTTCTTAAAAATGTACGAAAAATTTATTAAAAAATACTTTAACAAAAAGTAATTACTTTGAACGACGTCATCAATTCATATAAATCAACCAATTTTTTTTAAATATTTTTTTTTTTTGCACCACAACAGGCCAGGAGGCCTAATTACAGTGGTGAATTACATCACAGAGCACCCAGGCTTGAGAAAAATCACATTGAAATTTTTTGTGTTCTCACCGGGAATCGAACCCGGAACCTTCCGTGCGTGAGTCAAGCGTCTTGACCACTAAACCACGGAGGCCGCCGTGATGATAATAGAGTTGTGAAAGATATCCGGTTAACTTACCGTCAACGGAACAATCGGCAGAACTGACCGAGAAGAAGCGGAAGAGAACTTAAAACGTCACAAGCGGAGTAATTTCAGAAAAACCTATTTTTTTTAATCATTGCGCTGTACGAAACTCATTTTTTTTTCTTTAAATTTTGTATATTTAAAAAAATTAAGTATAATTGAAATCCAATAAACGTGCTTTATTTTGGATACATTATCAAAAATGCGTATTTAAACGCATTGAAATAAATTACATGCAACAGTTTAGTTTATCTCTGTTTCTCTCCTAGATTTTTTACCCACGCTGCTGTAAACTGTTATTTATGAAAAAAAAAAATAATTTGTGAAACGATAACTGTTACTGCTATTTCTTTTAAATAACCGAAAATTGTGATCACTATATCCGCAATAAATAAGAAAATATCACTTACTACGAATACTAGTAAAAATATGTAAAATTAATTTAGAAAAATTAATTTCATCTTCAAAATCAATATAGATATTAATAAAAAATATTTTCATTTATGATTTTTAAAATAAAATTGTAAAAAAATATGTCTCAACGAAAACGTGACATGTTTGACCTTGACCATTGTGACATTGAGATTCCTGGCGACGTTCTATTTAAATTTAAATTTAACCGAATCTTGACGTATTAGCGGCGTGGCCAATGCAATGAACCGTTTTTTAAATGACACATTTTAATTTATTTTTTACTCAAAGGTATTTCAAAGACCCTTGTTAGAATAGTGATATTTCCCTATTATGCAATGCATACGATCAGTGGCGGTTGAAAGGGTATTTTTTTTTAAATAGGTACATGTGTACTCGTATTTCACAATTATTTTCACACATTTTTTTGTTTGTATAAATACATGACTATATCTATGTCTATATAGATTTTTCCAATATAACACAAATTTACAAAATACCTAACATAGCTAGGGCACTTTATCTTGGCTCATAGAGTTTCTTAAAAATGCCATAATTCTCTTTAGCGTCGAAAAACATATTTCACTCTTAACTGTCGTCATCGTAATTCCACAAATAAAAATTACTAATACGTTTAACTTTTGAAACACTATCAAATTACTAGTACGTTTAACTTTTGAAACACTATCAAATTACTAAATACGTACATGATTTCAATTATACAAAACAGGATCCTAACAAACACTAGGACGCGTGCAAGAAACAATATTATATTATAATAATATTGATTCACAAAGCACATGTCAATCTTGTAAAAAGGGACCAGAAAATATATACTTATGTTAATCCTTTCCATTGAGAATTCGTACTTTTTCAGTGTGGGTATGTAATTACAGTGGAATTAATTTATTATCAAATTTCTTCTAGTCTAGACCAATGCCAATGCTATATATATTTATATATTTTATTTTTTTTCGCACCACAACAGGCCAAGAGGCCCAATTATAGTGGTGAATTATATCACAGAACACCCAGGCTTGAGAAAAATCACATTTAATTTTTGTGTTCTCACCGGGAATCGAACCCGGAACCTATTGTCAATCTCTTTCCTATCTTCCTTGTTTCATAATGTTATCTTTACCGGGACACTGCTCGCGTTCGAACTAATTTTGAGCAAAATGTTCCGATGTTCGTGCACGCACGGTACGTTTCATATCTTTCTTTCTCATGAGAAAATTTAGAGATAAGATATTAGCTTTGGGACAGCTACATAAATGACCCGCGCATTCGACATAACATGAATATTTGACGGCGCACATGCTTTAATAGTATTCTAGATAACATCTATAAAAACATGTAGTTTGATAAGTCCTTATATATTTGAAAGAATGATAATTTAAAAAAATATTAAATAACCCAATAGTATTATATACTTTTATTATTGTGTGTTTTAAGTAAATTATTTTAATTGGTGGCAAATTTTGGGGGGTCATTGATCCAATGGACATAAGGAAAAGCCGTTACTGCATACGATTGTGAAATATGCTTAATTTTTTGTTGTGATTTTTTTATTCTGTGTATCATATTTTTTTTACAATAAATTATGCATCAATCAATATGAGAACCATTTGCTCTTATGTTCGTTTAGTGTTCTATACGTTAAAAATCTATTAAGATGCTAATGCATTTTCCAGTACGTAATTTAAGTTGATGATGTTGCATCTTTCATTTCCTTCCCCGTGCATATTCCATTTGCATGTTTAAGTAAATGTTTTAGTGATTTTAAATTGCTTTTCTGAACTACGTTTTTCTTTCCATACTTAGATTACAATTTGTCTGTTTCCCGTGGTGTAGGTACCGCACTTCTCCGATCACTATGTCGGCAGCTTTCATTTCCTACTCAGAGAAAGGGAATATTTTACGTCGTGGAATGTGGGAAATTTAATTTTATGTCTCGATGGCAATCTCCTTTGGAAGTTGAGATGTCGTCGGTAAATTTATACGAAATCGAAATGTCAAAGAGAAGAGAATACACTCCGCGAATCGCTAGGCTTTACATGGTGCTTTCTTTAAATAATGTTTAAATTTGAATTCTTATACGTGCTAGTAACCATAGGGTGGACGAAAAATGTAAATAGTTTGGGTAATTCGAAATGTCCGTATTTTTAACATTTGTATTAAATATCTGACGTCGTACTAAAAAAAATATTATACCGTTACAATCATGTTTTTATATTTATTTATTTTTTATTGATTTCAATGATACTATAATTTTGTTTTTTTTTTCTTTTTCAATACTACTATATTAAAATATGGTAGTATTATTTTGTTAATTTCAATGATACTATTATTTTGTATATTTGATTATGGATAAATCTAAATTTGAATAAACTATATTTTAATATTTAGGTCTGATTATCTTTTTTAAATTGTGTTCTTTGTAATTTTATTATTTATTATTTCTACCTTGTTTTTCTGGATTGTTATTATAATGCATCACATGTCATTTTATTCGAATTTAATTAATTTTACCGTTTATTTTTTATTGTTAATTATTATGGCTTGACACAAGCACAGTCTAAAAAACTATTATCAATTTACTTATATTTAAACGAGAGTATTTTTTTTTTAAACATAATTTTCTGCTTATTTAAATATAAAAATATTTTAAAAACGTGAAAAGACCCAATTATTTATAGTATCCACTTATTTTAGGGAGCATCGAGCTGCTGAAATGAAATTATTTTACTGGAAAAATTGCATAAAATGCAGATTAATAAACGTATAAAACAGTAAATGCCTTTTTATGAGCTCTATCATAACATTCGGACATCGCCTCATCATGTCATTTTCTATTTTTTTCTTGCAGCGAGTGACCTGGAATCCATCAGGGCGCTGTTCAATGAGAAAGAGAAGGAGCTGTCCGTGGCGGTGGCCAAGGTGGAGGAGCTTACGCGTCAGCTGGAGGAGGTTAGAAGGGGCAGGGCGGCCCCCCGCGCCCCCCCACGCCCGCAGCCACCCGCCGCCCTAGAGCTGGACAAGCTTAGGAGAGAGCTCATGGTGAGCGTTAGTTCACGATTTATATTTACACTAACTCTGGACAAGCTTAGGAGAGGGCTCATGTTGACCGTTAATTCTTAATTTATACTAACTTTTTCAAAACTTGGGAGAGAACTTACATTGAACTTTAACTTTAAGCAAGCTTAGGAGCGGGTTCATGGTGAGCGTTGGTTTACAATTCACATTTAAACGAATTCTGAATAAGTTTAAAGAAGAGTTTTTTTTTATTATTATACATATCATTTACACTTAACTCTGGGCAAACATAAGAGAATTTACATCGAGCTTTAGTTTACTTAAGAGAGTGTTCATGGTGAGCGTTAGTTCACGATTTATATTTACACTAACTTTGAATAAGTTTAGGAGAGAATTTATAGTGAGTGTATGTTTACAATGTTTATGTACAATAACTATGGGCAAGCTTAGGAGAGGGTTGATATTGGGCATTAATTCATAAAACATTAACATTAACTCTGGACAAGCTTAGCAGATGATTAACATTGAGTTCTAGTTTACGATTTATATTTCCGCTAACTCTGGGTAAGCTTAGGAGAGGGCTGATGGTGAGCATCAGTTCACGATTCTAATTTACACTAACCCTGGACAAACTTAGGAAATAACTCGCAGTGAGCTTTATTTATTTTTTATTTATGCGATATTTTTTTTTTTTTATTTATTTACAATTTTAAAAAACCCGTTAGGGTTACATTAGAAATTTAATATTGTCTTGTCATTTTATGTCTCGTCTAGTCTAGTTAGTTCAGTCATCATGTGCTTTTTCAGATTGATTTTAAATTTGTCTCCAGTAAAAGTTTTCAAGTAGTAAGGTAGGTCGTTGTAGTGTTTAAGTCCATTATGTAGTATTTTTGACTGTCCTGTGTTTGTCTTTGCTTTTTCAATATGATAGTGTTGTTGTTGTCTAGTGTTATATTTGTGTATGTCAGCATTTTTGACTAATATTATGTCGTCGTCTTGTATGTTTCCCAGTGTTATTTTGTGCACAATTTTTAAGGTTTCAATTTTAGTCAAGTAGTTTATGTCAAACTGGTGTGTTTTTTTGTACAGTTTAGTCGTAGAGGTCGGGTAGGGTAGGTTGTATGTAACTTTAAGAATTTTATTTTGTTATGAGAATAAAAAGAATGTTATGTCTGTCTTGTTACCAGTTCCCCAGAAGGCGATCATGTAACTCAATTTACTTTTGACATAGGCTTCGTACATCATAATTTTTTCCTTTTTCGGTATAGAATCTTTAATTTTGTAGAAGAGGCTATGTAGTGATGCCATTACTTTAGTTAGTCCGTCTATGTGTTTTGTCAATTTTAATTGTCTGTCATTAACTTAGGTGAGGGTTCATGATGAGCATTTGTTAATGATTTTAATTTACACACTGTGGACAAGTTTAGGAAAGGTCTTAATTATGAGTTTCATTCACAATTTATAGAACTAATTTATTTAGTTCCTTACACGAATTTTCCGTACATAAATCATGCACTTTTTTGTTTATAAAATTATATTAACTCCTTTGGTTTTAAGTCACCCGGTGACTGCCTTATCGTTATAATGTATGGAGTCTTAGACCTAAGAATGATATTTTTTACAAGATGAATGATGACAACATACAGAATTTAGAAAAATCATAGCAAATTACTAAGAAACTGGCGGGAAACTGACAGTATTATACACTTTTTTTAATGGAAAGTATATATTTATAACTATCACGATCAAAAAGATTCAGGTAATTTTTTTAATTGCAACACTTATAGCTTTACAATATTTGAGTTTGTCCAAATGTTTGTAGACAAAAGATTGGATTTCACCTCCTCGGGAGTCATTAAGATTAACAACTTACAACAGGGATGGAGAACACCTTAAATAAGGGAATATGGAAGTCTAGGCCATTTTCACCATTTTGCCTATATCTATCCCTGATGTAATTTGTTAATCTTAATGACATCCGAGGGAGCGAAATCCAGTCTTTTGTCTACCAACATTTGGACTAACTCAAATATTGTAATAAAACCAGCTGGTCCAAGAAGAAGTTAAAAATTGGAATTTTTTTTAGGCGTTGCCTAGTATGTGAAATAATTCGGTCAAATGAATCTCTTTACAACAATAAAGGTTTCAGCACTTTAACTTCACTAAAATCAACGAATAAAAGAATTGAAGAAATATGTATGTTCAAGCTCATGGCGTAATGGTCAGCGCGTTTGTCTACCATTCGAGAGGTCTCGGGTTTGATTCCTGACATGGTTGATATGAAATATTTATTTAAAAGAGTGTTTTTACACTAGAATATTTTATAGTCCCTGGACTGGTACCTGAAGTGTAAGACTGATCATCTTACCTTCATATAACAAAAATGATCAAGATACGCTGCGATTTTATTACCAATGCAGTGCCCAAAGCACCATTAGGTGCGGAAATGTAATGATGATGATGATGAATGTGTATGGTTCAAACATAGGCAAAATGGTGAATGTTACACCTAAACCAGCCAATGACAGGTCATAAGGCCCGTAAATGCCTAGACTTCCATTTAACCTTATTTAAGGTATTCTCTATCCCTCTTTTAATTTGTAAACTTAAAGATTTAATACTTGACTTTTCATTTTTTAGTTCATCGAGCAGTTTATTAAATTGCGAACGGGTATTATTTTCAAGAGATTTATTCAACACGATGAGTTATACGAAAATGAAAATCAATATAAAAACATGGACATATAACAGAAAATAAAAATAACAAGATAAATATATACATGTACAATGTACATGTCAGCATACAAAATATATGAAAAAGTAATTTGTTACCTTCCTGTTTTTGTATCAATATTTACATTTAATTTTGTAATCAATTTACCAGTCTAGATGTCGTTAATGCGATGAAACCGGTCACTGGTTATTACAAAATTGGTAGACTCAAGAGTCACTCTTTTGAAAAAAATTCTACAGCAAACTTCAAATTTTAACGTTTTCAAAATAAAACATTAAAAAAAATTTGATGAAAATTAACGTCTTCAAAAAAATATTATCTTTTCCTATGTACTATAGTTTGTTTTCCAAGAGTTAAGTAATATTTCATAAGTGAATATTTTTTCTGTTTCTTTTCTACAAAATCCCCGCTGACAGTTTTTATTACACGCCTCAAAACCAGAATCCGACGAATAATTACAAAGAGCAATTTCTGTGTGAAAAATCATTAATTTTTAAACTTCCATTAGTAACCCTTCAATCAAGTCACGCTTATATGAACTTTAATATGATTTGTTAAATTATTTTATTAAAAATAAAATATTCTGAAACAGGAAGAAAAATTGGTGTATCTGGTAAGTATGTAAACTAGCGATTGAAAGATTGAGAAATATATTGACGGAAGGGTTAATGTCGGAAACAGGGTGAACGGTTCGCTGAAATTTGCCAAATTAATGTTTGTCGTAGGAAGCAAAATTAGCAGCTCACAATGGAGTCGTATGTAAAATGGCGAAGTATGTAAAAACAAGGATGAAAGCAGGCTAATTGCTGTCGAAATGCGATCTCTCAGGCGAACGTGTATATATATATATAGTTGGATATCACAAATGTCAAAATCCGTGCGTTATTAAGGCTGAGACGAGCATTATCGACAGCAGGAAATTGCGGTGTTGGTTTGGATATGTAGAGTGAATGGACGGCAAAAGAACGGCTTAAAGGATTTACGATACTAATGTTGATGGATGCAGAAAACGAGGAAGACTGAAAAAGACATGGCAAGACAAAATCCAACAAATACTTGCAGATGGACATGTAAATGGTTTATTTATTTATTTTTATTTGCATCGATTTATTTACTATTAAACGTGTTGTCTAGACGTTCATTAAAATTTATGTTCATGTAATGATTTTAATTTTTAGTAATCTTTAATATGCATGCTTCCACTTTCTATTATGTTCCATCTAAACTCAAAACCGTCCTCTTGGCCTCATAGAGTTAAGGATACGTTTTTTTTTGTATTGTGTATCTTTATATGAATAAATAAATTGGAAAAATTATGAGCCTGTCAATTGGTTTTAAATTTTTTTTTTAATCGACAGTTTATTAAATAATAAATGAATATGGTAAAAAAAAAGGGATTATTTTTTATATAGGACATAATTATAATTCGGAATAATTGGCGTGCTTGCGGGAGAATATGTATGAATTTAGAGGAAGCAAAGTCTGTATGCAAAGACAGACTGAAGTGGTAATCTATCCTCTCTGTCTACCTCCACGGGGAAACGGCGTGATGGTTTGTTTGTTTGAAAATATTTGTAAAGAAATATTGGTTTTACCGTCAACAGGCTTCATTACAACAATAAACAGATATCGGAGAAGCTGCACAAATGCTCGTCAGAATTCACCCATTAATGGGACGATATTATTTGCTAAACACGGCTTCTGCACATAATGTCCATATCTTTATATATATAAATCCTCTGTACGTGTGATGTCACCGTACTCTTCCTAAACGGCTTAACCGATTTACGTGCGGTTTTCAGAGAAATATAAATCTTTGCACTGTGCGTGTTAATAAATATTAAAATCTTCAATCGAATATTTCAAAAAGAAGTTAGGAGCATAAATGTTTTATTCGTCGATCTTGCAAAAAAAATGGAACGATATTGTTTTTTTGTGCATAAACAAAGTTTGTTTTTGAATGTTTACCAACAGCATTTGTTTTTTGGATCTCAACTAGATTCTTTCCTTCAATTTCTTATAATTTCCACCCATTTTTTTATTTTTATTGGATTTTTGGTCACACTAAAATAATATCGAATTCAATACATTTTTTAAATCGTATTCCTACATAAGTACACCCCTTTGTTGGTGAGACGACCGGAGTTTGACGTTTGCAAAAAGAATGCCATATTTGAAAAAAGATTTATTTTACGTTTTGGAATTCAACCATAAACAAGTACCTACTTAAATTCAATAATTTTTTAAATATTGTCAATTTTTAGTTTTGGAATTTAATCACAAACAAGTACCTAGGTACCTACTTATCAATGAAAAGTCTTTTTCCAAGCTAATGGCAGACAAGCCAACGTTCAGACAGGACAACGTCTATCGGGTCCGCTAGTGTAGATATATTTTTTCAAAAATATGTTTTTATTCAAGTGTATCGCTGAATATATTTTTCTTCTATTATTTCAATGTATTAAAAACACTCTTTAACATGTAATGGCAAAAATACCGTAAATAGATAACAAAAATCCATGTTTATACCAGACTCGAGCGATCTTTAGCGAATTTGTACGTGTACTCGTTACTCGTATGACAGTAATAATGGCTTTAAATCCTACTCAGGAAAATCGCTTATATAATCGGTCGAATTACACTTTACTTGAATACATAATGATATATGCTCATTAGGGATAATCCAGAGGATTAAACGATTGTCGTAACTTATGCATTTTGTTCCACATTACCGAGTTTTTTGTTCATGAGTTGGATTAGATAGCGTTGCACAATTTACAAACAATCGCTTTTATTCTGTGAAGTATTCAATATGGTGAGTGACGAGCGTTAACCCTTGTGTAGCTTTGATGTCACCTAAGTTTACATCTAACATAAGGCTTGATTATGTATCTCTTTTTTTTTCGAAAGATGTCAAAAGCATTAATCTTTTTTCCATCAACCTACCAGGGTTGCATTCGACGAGAATGCATATACAAAAAAAATGGAAAGATGTTGTTTTTTTGTGTTTAAAAAAGTTTGTTTTTGAATGTTTACAAACAACATTCGCTTTTATGGATCCCAATCAGATTATAATTTCTCCCATTTATTTATTTTTGCTGGATTTTTTATAATACTAAAATAATATTAACTGAGAACAAATACATTTTTGAAAATCGTATTCATGAATAAAATGCTCCTCTCTTGGTGAGAAGATCCGATTTCGTCGTTTTCAAAAAGAATTCTATATTTGAAAATAAATTATTATATGTTTTAAAATTCAACCATAAACGAGTACCTTGGTACTTACTTAAATTCAATATTTGAATATTAAGCATTTTTCGTTTTGGAATTCAAAAATAAACAAGTACCTACCTAGGTTCCTACTTATCAATGAATAGTCTTTTTCGAAGGTTATAGTCAAATAGACAACGTCTGTCAGGTCCGCTAGTGTATTAAAAAATAATGCCTTATAGGAGAAAACCCGTGCTAAGGCAGACTAACATATAATTGCATACACACGTGTGCACTCTTATAAACATTCATACACATACACACATAAATACACAGACATAACAACAGATACATGCATATAAGCATACATTTATGTAAATATACACATACATATATGTATATATACACACATACATATATACACACACATATACACCCATACATATATACACAAACATATACATAGACACCCTCATTATTTTGGTTTGGTCGATGGTGAATAATCATTACCATTCCTGACTTATTATATTTCATTAAAAGTGGTTTAATATTATATTTAAAAAACATTTAAAAAAAGAAAATACAGGTGTTATGCATGGATTTTTTTATTGGTTGCTTGTGTGTTTTTTTTGGTGGGCTCTCTGGATCGTTTGTTTTTTCTTCTTCTCGTATATTTCATAATATGCGCAAAATATATCGTTTGCCATCCGTTCAATCCTTGTGAATCGTCCGATGTTTTGGTCCATTTCTTCCAAATGAGCCAGAAGATTATTCAGAAGATGTCAACCTTCGGATAGTCCCTTGACGTTGATTTTCTGCTTCGCTTCTTTCTTCCGCGCCACCTTCAACACAACACACACCACAACTGATCGCGGATTGTGGTCGTAAAGTCGAACGGTCGTAAGCCGCATAGGTCGTAAGTCGATGAATAGCAGTACCTGCAAAGTGGACTTTCGCCATAAAAATGATTTTTTAAGTTGAAATATAAACCTGATGTTCACTTCGTTTTAATGCAAAAGACATCAGTTCTCCCAGATACGCTATTTCAATATGTTCTTTTATTATCAAAATAATCATTTTTTTACATTGAAAGTTCTTGAAAGATTGAAATTATCTCATTTATTTTTTTTAAATATCGTGTTTTGGAAATCATTTCCTCTAATCATTTCCTCTAATTTGACTCACGTGGTTCATCCTTTAAGGTACAAATATGTTTTTTTTATAAATAATTATGTAAAATAGTATTTTTAACAGTACAAATACATAACACGATGTTGTAATGTGGAATTTCAGCAGCTTTTTAAGAGTTAAATAGTTACTGATTTTTTAAGTGTTATATTTATAAACACATACGGTTGATAGGGTCTAGAAAGGCCAATGTCAGATTTAATATTTTTATTGCCACCATTTTGTAAAGGGTCGATGTCAATTAAACATAAGTGTATCGAACTCATTGAGGTATTTATTTATTTGTTTATACTTTTACATTGTTTGTATTCTTTTTTTTATACATAATAATGTTCCCTCACTGTCCCGTGCCGAGGAAAACATTTTACAAAATATGAAACATGCCTTCAATTAGTTATTTAATAAAGTTAATGTAATAATAATAATAATAAACGTAATCAATCTAATAAAACTAATTTTCATTAACATAATAAACAATATAAACTAAAATAATTATAAAAAACATAACTAATTTATATTTACCAATATACTAAATTTCATAAACAGTACATACAGTTTACCTATTTGGCTTGATCCACTCATCGATCCGTGTGCAATCCACCCCCACTATATATTTCTTAACAGCAATTGTAAATAACTAGAGTAAGCATGAGCGTTCGAAATATGGTCCCTCAACCTGCGGCCAATTGGCATATGTTTGATAGAACGGACTTTAGTCTGTTGCGAGCAGTCTTCGGCTACTTTTGAACTTTTGTCTCCTCGCAATTACTAAAATGCCTATATGCACGCCAAGGCACTGCACAAATCGATCTTGAAAAACGATAATATAACCTTACATCGGTAAGTAATGTTAATCGTAATCAATACTTGTTTAAAATAGATTTTTTAATGTCAAAAAACGTCTCATTAATATGTTACCAATTCGTGAGTTATCTTCTGCCTGTGTCCTGCTCAGTTAGTCGGGCGTATAGTGAAACGACAAACAAAGGTGACACATATGCGGAAAAGAGCGACGTACTGAATAGAACTTACAATAGACCTGTGTAAAATGTCCCTGCTTTTTACTGTACTACGTATTTTGCTTGCCAAAGTCGACGTGATATGACGTGCGACACTTGCTTTCTCCGGTGGTCATTCTCTTTCCTTTGGGGACAACTTTTTAGCCAGAATTTGTATGGAGTGTCATTTCTAGATATTGCATCTCAATAGTTTAACTATTTTATTCACGCATATTTTTTATTAATGTTTGTTATCAATTACGTCAAATAGTTAATTAAAACGCCACAAAATGGCTAAAAAATTACTTTTCTGTAATATTATGATTCACGACATTGGCCTTTATTATTCCAACCAACAGATATATATATCAGTATTTAGGCTAATGAAGAATACTACTCTGTGTGTGAAATAGGACTAAAACCCCGGACGAGTGCTTTCGACTCGATGGCTGCTCTCAGGTGATCCGGTGTTCAAAAATCCTAGCAAATAAAATCTATTGAAAATAAGTTCCCCTATTTTTAGTTGGTGACATGTTGGCCTGCTATCCCTGATGTTCTGGCTTTGATTCCTGATAGGGTGTGCGTGAAATATCGGTTTTAAAGGTTTTTTAAACTGCAATACTTTATTGTTTCTGGATCGGCACCTGAAGCGTGAGACTGATCATCTTACCTTCATGTAACAGGTGTTCAAACAACGCTGCAGCTAACTAATACATTGCCCTATGCACCTTTTAATGTGAAAAAGAAATGATGACGATTTTTTAAAATTTTAAGCGTAATAAAAAATTAAAAAAGATACTACACAGGCTTATTTTTAAATTTTTAACCTTTTACAGAGTTATGGCAAATATCTACAACAGTCTGACATATTGTAATACGTAAAGTGAAACCAGCCTACGAAATGCCATAAACCCTGTAAATGCCTGACAGTCTATATCTCTTTTTAAAAAATTAAATGGATCAAATGATCGAGATACTAATGCAATGCGCCATTTGGGATATTTCTAATGAGAGGTCTTTAACAAACAAAAAACTACATAATGTTATAATAATTTAAACAATGTAATAATGAAATGAATCAGCAACAGTAATGTGATAAAAAATATATTTTACTTGCCTGTAGAAAAGTTCTTGAAACATCCGGAAACCCGTGTTTCGCGGTGGGGTGGTTTCCATTTCAGCGTACGTATTCATACTACGTACATACTCGTATGTACATACAAAGTTCATCCCCTATCAGTGCGTGGATCTACCTAACCGAATATCTAACCCTTACACATCACGTGTTTAGCAAAGAGGGTCGTTTTCTACACTACTTCAAACTCTAATGTAAACTTAACTGCCATCAAATTGCTTACATTATGTTCTGAAATCATTTCCCGAAATGTATTGTGAACAAATCTCTCTACTGAAGTTCGTGCTAAGGAAAAAATCTTTGCAATATACTAAATGTTATTAAATATTTGTATATAACCATTTACCGACTTTTCTATGCCTACCGGTTTCGAGACCTACCCGTCTCTTCGTCAGGACGCCAATTAAACCAATATGCAAAACCTAATCTACACCTTCACTATAGTTGTTGCACAGTAATATAAAATCAACACGACATAAATGATAATAAAACTTTAAAAATCCAGTGAACGATCAATCGTTTTATCGATAAATAGAGCCCACCAATCAAACGATTACAAAAACGTTAGCACGTTCATTTCTAAATTTGTTACAATAGAGAGGGAAAACATTTTTGAAAAAGGAATGTGGAAGTCTAGGCATTTACAGGGCTTATGACCTATCATTTGCTGGTTTAAGTGGCCACTTTACACACTGTGTAACATTCACCATTCTGTCTATGTTTAAACATCCACATTTCCTCAACTCTTCCACCTGTTGACTTTTGTGATGGACTTACCACCTACATAATTGTATAAATTTCGGTGTGATCTTTTAAAATAGGAAAGTTTTAATATGTATGCTTAATGTTTTTAGCACCAAAATCAAGAATAGATATAATAAAAATATGCAAACTTTTCCTAAAAATCGTTTTACAAAAGTGCATTATTATAGTTAACATCAGATATATTGCATGAACTCGGTCGGCTTCGTAGCATAGTGGTCAACATGGTTGACATGAACAATTTATTTTAAAAGGTATTTTTACACTAAAACATTTCATAGTCCCTCAACTGGCTCCTGAAGCTAAATGTTGTGTATTTATTTTAGATAATTGTACAAATAAAATTTGAACACCTAGTTATACCTTCATGTAACAAAAAATGATCTAGGTAAGCTACGATTGGTGTACCGATGCAGTGCCCTATGCACCATTGGGTGCGGAAGGGGGAGCGATGATGATATCAAATGGACTCAAAACCAAATTGTACAAAGTTAGGAAAAATTATATAAATGTATATAATATAATAAGCGCGTTGTCCAGATGTTTATTGAAATATGTGTTTATTTATTTATTTATATATACGCCCAATGGGCATTATTAAGGACATATTTATACACAGAAAATTATTATAAAGGAAAGTAGAAAGACACAATGGTTTATAGTAAACTTGGTGGGAGTGGAAGCGGGAGAGTGGTGTTTATAATTGAATTTGATTTAGTGATCGTTTGAAAGAAAACAACTTGTTATCAAAGAAATCAGAACTGGTATGTTTGTTGGCTGACTGAATGAAAACCATAGTTTGTTCTATGTTTATAGGTATGAAAAAGTAAGTTTTGTCTAGGGTTTCTAGTTGGGATATTTGATTTTATTGAGCTCAGTAGTTCAGGCGCATCAAAAAGTGAGTTGAAAATTTTCAACAGGACTAGAAGGTCGGATTTTTTTCGACGGTCTTGAAGAGAAGCTATATTTAACTAGTTTCTAACTCATAATACGTATATTGGTATCTGGATAAGCCCAACCTCCGGCCCATCTTTCTTAAAAATCCATGTTGAACTGAATATATAATATGGAGACTTTGATGTGTAAATCATCGGCATATAAATACTCTAGGTGCAGGCGAACTAGGGAACAGAATCATTTTTATTATTTTTGAAGCTTATTAAAAGAAATCCACAGCCATTATAACAAAAAAATTCAAATGTTTACAAATAAACCTAAATTAAAGGCCAATGTATAGTTTGCTATATGTTTGGATTTTCCATAACGAAATATTAATTTATTATTTTTAATTTATTCATTCGTACGAATAGATATATATTCCAAAAAAATAATAACGTATCCCTAACTCTATGAGCCCAAGAGCACTGTGTTTAGTTGGGATACAACATAATAGAAGGTGGAAGCATACACATTATTAATTATGTTGTATCCCAACTAAACACAGTGCTCTTGGGCTCATAGAGTTAGGGATACGTTATTATTTTTTTGGAATATATATCTATTCGTACGAATGAATAATTAACTAAATAATAAATGGTAATATTTAGTTATATTTAGCAAACTATAATTGGCCTTTAATTTTGGTTTATTTGTAAACATTGAATTTTTTTGTTATAATGGCTGTGGTTTTCTTTTAATAAGTAAAAATAAATAAAAATGATTATGTACAACTTATGTTCGAACCATTTATATGCCGATGATTTGATATTGTATATTCAGTTCGAACCCGTTGACATTGTTGAAACACATAAAGTAATGTCACTTGCACTCGAGCATATCTCTTTATGGACAAAAATACATGTACTTCTCATAAATCCAACAAAACCCCAAATTGTACTTGTTGGTAGTAAAAAAATGTATTCGAAAGGGAATTTTTACACACTTTCTCTTTTCAAAATAGATGGTACAGAAATTCCATTCATGACTTCAGTCATAAACTTAGGTATTATCATTTATTAGCTTTTAGGGTGGCACGATCAGAACACAACACGGACTATCTCTTCGTTATAGTAACGAGAGAACCCTTTGAATACCCTTTCATCGCTCTAATTTTCTTGCCTCCTCTTTCACATTAGTAGCTGTTCGATTTGGAATAATCTACCCACTAGTGTTAGAGACGCCCCTTCTCTTTATTTACATTTAAGTCAAGATTGAAATTTCATTATCTAAATATATAAGTTGTTCCTTTATCCTTCTTCTTTCCTTCCCATTCCCTCCCCTCTCTTCATAGTATGGTGTTTATTTTATAAATGTTTTATTTTTTTAGTGAATCTTTGTTTTTAATTTTGTATAAAATTTACTAAGATTCAATATGTCCTTGTACTTGTTATTTTCTCAAACTGAACGGTCTGGGTAGGTGGGAAGAAATTGCCTTAAGGCAATATGCCCGCCCTTATATGTATATATTTATAAAGTGTTAAATAAAATAGTAATTCATACCTACAAAAATTATAACATAAAAAAAAGAATGAAAGAAAATAATTATTTAAAAAAAAAACAGAAATATGCTAGGGGGCGAGATTAGGACAGGGATGCATGAAGAGAGGATAAGGAACGGAAGGGAGAATTAAAAAATATACATATTGTTTAAGAGAAATCAACTAACATGTAATATTAAGAATTTATCAATCTTTTTCTGAGAAATATAAAAAAATCATCTACGCAACATAAATTATTTTTTCATCAGTCAAATCAAATTCATCTTTTCACGCGTTTTAAATTTGATTGGTTTTCGGGAGAAATTTTGATTTATTGACAAATCACTCATCACAAATTGAATATCTGTTCTCGAAATCGAATATTTTTCCGTTTACCATCGATTCGCGTGAAAGGAATAATTTCACACTCTCCTACCTGTATCATTCTCTCAGACAAATTGATTCAGAAAGGGATTTCCTAATATTTATGTCGAGACAAATTTATCCGGAAATAAAGTATCACGATTGAAAGGATTCATTTTTCGTAAAATCAAAGATAGATTTTTTTTCAGTTTGAGAAATTATTCCCACCTTTACGGCTTAAAGGAGGCTTCGTGATTTATACGAAATTCGATTACACTCGAAAGCGAGAACGATTCCCATTTGTTACATTTCAACTTCCAACGCTACACTTTTTACAATGCGTATCATTTTGAAAGTTTTTTTTCGGAATAATTGTTTCAATCATATATTTTATACATTTGGTTCATCAACCAAATAAACATATTTTTCTTCTTCCTTGCAATAAACCTGAGTGGTCTGTTCTCCAGAAGGTTGTTTCTCCCGTGAGATGGATGCCCAGCTGTCCTTCCACCTTCCGGAGGCCTTCCACGAGGACATATGGCAATATAAAGGAGTCTGGTGATGCCCATTATTTGAACATGAGCATACCAGTCACTCCTTTGCTGTTATATCCATCTTACCATGCCCTCAGTCTCACATATCTATCTTATTCTAATGTTTCTCACACGATCTCGTAGAGTTTAGACTGCTATTATCCTCAGTGTTTTCATCTCGGAAGTTCTCAATACGTGTCAAATCCCTAGTCCTAGACAGTCATGTCTCTGCCTTTGCTCCAACGCCATATGTCATTATTGGTCTTACATATAGTCCTATATATATATATATATATACATGTAATTATATTTTTATGGTACGTCCATATCTTTGCTATTTATTTTTTTGTTGATTTTACAATTTTATTGTATTCCTTGTCAACGTTTATAAATTGTGCTAAAATAAGTAAATATAATAGAATAAAAAAAAAAATGAAATCCAGTCTTTTGTCCACAAACATTTGGGCAAACTCAAATGTTGTAATAAAACCAACTGGTCCAAGAAGAGGTTTAAAAACGGGATAATTATTTTCAGGCGTTGCCTAGTATGTGAAATAATTCAGTCAAATGAATCTCTTCACAACAATAAAGGTTTCAGCTCTTTTACTTTACTAAAATCAACAAATTAAAGAATTGAAGAAATATGGATGTTCAAACATGGCAAAATGGTGAATGTTACACAGTGTGTAAAGTGGCCACTTAAACCAACCATTGACAGGTCATAAGCCCTGTAAATGCCTTGACTTCCATATTCCATTCTTTAAGGTATCTTATCCCTGTTGTAATTTGTTAATAAAAGAACTTTGTTTTTAACCACATTTTTTTTTCTACCGACCGGTTTCAAAGCTACACAAGCTTCTTTTTCGAGGTATACTTAACTAATAAATTCTATCCTATTTTATTATATCAGTTAGTGTGTATGTTACTAATAAATTGAGTCTTTTTGTCTTGTAATGTGAAATGGATTTGCTTAAAACTAGACAGGAGTGGACCAAAAGAAATATTGTTCATTTAGTTATTTATAATTTTTTTCTTATTTTGAATAGCTATTTTAATTTCTTGGATTTCCTAGTTGTCTTATTTAAATATTTTATTTTCAACCTGAAGAACTTTTAATCCAGTGTCTTTATGAAAATTAAGATTATTTTAATAATATTATTACGTAATTTGAAAATAGGTTAAAAACAAAATTGTTTTATTTATTTGATTAGAATTTGACTATGTCTCTTAATAAATAAATAAGCAAAATGTCTTTTATGTGTTTTTATTTTTGTGTAAACGTTTGTGAAATGATATTTTGTCATTTTTCTCTTCGAGTTTAATTGCCTCTTTATTTCCATGGTTATCAATTTATTAAAATCTCAGACGTCAATCTTCTTCAATTTTATTTATTTTCCACAAAGCAGAAAATCTGGGTAGCCAATATAATATTTGGACGGCTTAAAATTTTTCATTCCCAATTAGTACTATCTCTTCACTTCACTCTTCGAGAAGCTTTTTTACTGGATTATAGATTAATTCTTCCCAAAGAATTTTTAAATTGCCTCTAAAGAAAACAGTAAATTTATAAAAACAAATCTGTCGACAGAATCTCTGTAAAACTTTCAAAATGCATTCGTTTTATCCGTATAGATATTTTTTATCTTCGAATATTTCATCTGGAGTTGAAAGTCGGAACATTTCTTTATCTGATCCAATGTTTTTCTATAAATAATTTATTTCCCAATCTCAATTCTAATCGCATGTAGTAACCTACATTTTCTGAAGATATTTTCTCGGGTCTGATAACATTATAAAACATGCAAGCTACATTTTTTTTATCGAAAATGTTGCATTAACGCAAACATTATATTAAATATAAATTATACATATAAGGCGAAAAGTACAAATGATAAAAACGAAACGAAATACCACACCCAAAATGCGTTATAAAAAGTGCAATAAAGGTCTAAATGAAAAAAATACGATATTCAGTTGCACGTGTTTGTAGAAATTTGTTTGACGTTTAATCATCAGTGTGGCCATTATATGAAGCAAATAAAAAATAAAAATCTTCAAATTAATCACTCTCTAGAGGGTAGAGAAGATTCAGAATACCACCCCAGCTCTTATTTGTAAACGATTTTTAAAAAATAATTGGAAACCCTTATTTTTTTTTAACAATGTTTTTTATTTTTTATTTTGTTTATTATTTTTTTTTTTAAATTTTAAACAATTTTTTTAATTCCCGCAAAACTGCAAAAGCAGTTTTTTTGCAGGGATTTCTATCTTTAAACATTTTTGTAACACTGTAAATGTAAATGGGAGCTAGGTTTCATATCGTCCATGCGCTCTGTAACTACAAGTCGTGTCTGGAAATTTATTGTACGGTGCTCTTAAGGTCATTTTAACAAAAATTCCGCTATATAAAGTATCCATAATAATAATAATACTATAGGTCAACTAAAACACGATTGAAAGGTTATTGAAAATTAAAGGTTTATATTATACAGCATTTATAGATGCATATAACATGGTGATTAGACTGATAGTAATAAATGTAAAATGTTATTTGTTATATGTGGTCTAATGTATAAAGTATTAATAATATGTACAACTTAATATTATGTATGTATAAAATATAATATAAAAATGTATATGCGAATATATGTATATGTATATGTGTGCATGTATTTTTGTGCCCCGACTCCAGGCGGATTTGCTAGCGAGTCGGGGCAAGTTCACAGGCATGGGTCGTTCCTCATGTGTCGCTATAAACTGTGTCTCTGTCTCTAATAAATGTATGTACAATGTTATTAATAAATAAAATAAAAATATAAAGGTAAAAAAAAAAAGTTTTTAGTCGCCAATCAAAATAATATACATTCACATAAAATATCAAGAAAAATATAAAAATATATAAATAATAACAAGAAAAATCAATAAATAAATAAATTTTTGAAAAATCAAACGAAATTATATCACAATATTTTGAGTTTGTTCAAATGTTTGTAGACAAAATACTCGATTTTACTCTTTAGGGAGTCATTAAGATTAACAAATTACGACAGGGATGGAGAACATTTAAGAGAAGGGAATATGTAGGTCTACGCAAATATCTGTAAATACAGGGCTTATGACCTGTCGTTGGCTGGTTTAAGTGGCCACTTTACACACTGTGTAACATTCACAATTTCACCTATGTTTTGAAGATCCATATCTCTTCCATTTGTTGATTTCACTGTCCTAGGTAGGATTGGGTTTTCAAATTGCGTATGGTTAATATGTTTGTTTAATTGTTTATATTAGTAATAATACGTTTTAATACTGTATTCAAAACCCACGGATAAAAAAAAATATCACTTTACTCTACAATACCATTTTTAAATGAATATTCTGTAATATTTTGCGCACATCAATAAAAGTCTCAGCTCTTTTACTTCACAAATGGAAAAGTTGAGAAAGTATGGATGTTTAAACATGGGCAGAATCGTGAATGTTACACATTTCAATGTTTCTTTCTTAATTTGTTTCCCTGTGTGCAGCTGTTCATTTTCAAAATTCATTGTCTGAATTATAAATAACAGCAAGACACAGAATTATAATTAATAAAATAACAATTTAATTATAAATTGACACTTTAATCCCCTTACTTTGATGGACCAATAACGGGTTTCATCGTTCTAGCAACATCGTCTGCAATTTCCATTAAAAACAAATATTCATTAATATTTACAGGACTTTTTTTATTATGTAACGAGCCCTTAAAATCTTTTAAAAGATTTAAAAATAATATTTAAGTACAATTTTAAGACACTTTTTATTGATACCGACATTTTTCAGAACCATTTGTTTACAAACCGTGAAATACAAACAGACAGACCAATTATTATTGAGAGCTTTTCTAAGGCGCCCTTGGGGTATTGTTTATTTATTAATTTATTTCACACCGCAGCAGACCAGACGGCCAAATTACAGTGCTGAATACGAAAGAACACCCGGCCTTAAGAAAAATCTGATTTAATAGTTGTGTTCTCACCGGGAATCGAACCCGGAGCCTTTCGTGCATGAGTCAATCGTCTCAGTCATTCATAAATATTTTCATTGCCCTTGTTTATTGATATTTCATAAAATGACATATGTCGAAGATTTGACAATTTCAATATTTGTATTTTTTTTTTCGTTTTACTTTTTATATTCTGCTGATGTGGGCTTGCTTTGTGTAGGCAGTTATGTCAGACTTCCTTCCCAAACCTTCCCTTGAACCAACATTATAATTTAACATACAATATGTTACGTGCATATTTTTATTGGGGGCGGTCTTTATCACGAGCAGGTGGGTGTGTCAGGACTTAAGTATCCTTTTACTCATCCATGTGTGACGTGCATTTGTTATAACTTTTTTGCATAAGGCGAACAAATTTATTCAGGTTTGTTTGTATTTCAGAAAGAGGTTAGTCGAATTAAAGTTTATTCTTTCAAACCAAATAACTTTTTTTTTTACTTTTTACGTATCGCCCTCCGTATTTGCTCTAATGATGCAAAAGGCATTATGGTCGGAAGCTTAAGGATCAGATAAGCGCTTCATATTTTAAAACTGATGCGTGTTATTATCCTTATGGAGTTGATAAATTAAATTTTGAAAATGCAGTGTTTACATTTCTACTTTGGTCTGTATTTGTGTAGGGTCAAATGGAGAACAGTGTAACAAAGGCTCTACTATAATAGTAATAATATTTCCTATATTTATCTTCATTGCAACACTGTATTCTCAATGGCCAATGAGAATTCAACATTCGTCATCTTTTTACAGAGCTATGCAATTGATAACAATATTTACGATTTTTATTCTTTATTTTAAAAATTATTGCTTTTACAAATTAGTTAAGCATTGGTGAGTAAATGTATTTCCTATTTAATATATTGTTTGTAAGCCATTTAATAAATCAAAAAAGCTTACCAGTTATTAAATTCTAAGATTAATAAATTACAACAGGGATGGATAACATTTTACGTAAGGGAATATGGAAGTCTAGGCATTTACAAGGCTTATGAACTATCAATTACCGGTTTACCTATTTAAGTGGGCACTTTACACACTGTGTAACATTCACCATTTTGTCTATGTTTGAACATGTTACATTATGGTGAATGTTACACAATGTGTAAAGCGGCCACTTAAACCAGCCAATGACAAGTCATAAGCCCTGTAAATGCCTAGACTTCCATATTCCCTTCTCTAAAATGTTTACCGTCCCTGTTGTAGTTTAATAATCTTAATGACTCCCTAGGGGGTGAACACCAGCTTTTTGTCTACAAACATTTGGACAACCTCAAAATATTGTAATTATTGTAAATCAAACTGTTTAAAATTGAAAGCAAATCATTTTGATACCCTCAGGGGCCCTCCATAGAGGGTGCAGTGTAACATTTAAGTGACTTCAAAAAATCACTCATATTTGAATTCACTAGTTTGTTTTGTATCGTTTATTTTTAGTAAAGGATAATCTTTTGTTATTTTTATTTTATTTTTATTTTATTTTATTTCATTGGAAAGCCAACAGACATTTATACATTTATAAGAATCAATTATACCATAAATACATATCATAAAGTACAATTAGAGGCTTCCACATAATATTGTTATTGTAAATGTTGTCACATAAAAATTATACAAAACATAAAATAACTAATCATACAAAACCTATAATATTTCTAGAAATGTAAATGAATATTGGTCACACAGTTGCTCATTATAATAAATAATACAACTATAGTTGACCATACAGTGTTCATTTATTATGTGCCTACATACAGAACTGCACATAACCTGCATAATATAGGCTGCGGATTCAAGGCGCAACATCATAACTTGAATTATTTTTGGAAATTTCACTTTTAAAGAAAGTTAAAGATATGTTATTAATATCAATACAATTTAATTTCGTTATACTGAAAGAAAAGTGTCAACTAAAGAACAAAGATTTTCATAGTTTTTTTTTATTGTTACTCTGTTCCCCGTCTGACCCTACTACAAAATCATTATTTTCTTTTTTTAAATACTTGTTTTTGCAATAATTCTAGAACCATTAGCTATTATTTAAATGTTGCAATAAATCACTCATCGCAAATACTCCCACGAACATTCATATAGCTACGTCACCACGTACTAGATTCGATCCCCAGATGATAATTGTTGGTGTTCTTTTGATCCCTGTCAATAAAATGGAATTACTGGTTCTATTGTTGTGGCGATACTCGATGATAAACATACGAGCTTTCTGCCGGCGTGCCATTAAAACGTGTGTGTATTTAATCAACTGCGTATAGCGACGTAAATCCCTTGCCAACTGTGTTGCACATAACTGAACGCATCTGTATTTGGATTTGGGACGGGAAAAATAGGGTCGATCCGATGTCTGTCACAGCCAATGCTCTCAGTCCAAACTCCAAACTGGACAGTAAAACAAACGGCTCGGCACAATACACAAACGAAATAACACTCGTGGACAAATCGATTCGGGAGGGAAAATCGTCGCGTTCCCATCTCTAATTATGTCATCCGTACATTCCTAACTTGTGATGTGGCGCCGAAATTTGAAAAAGTAACAAAATTTAAAATCGATCCTTGATCGAATTTTCTCCGCCACCATTTTGTTTTTTGACACGCTTCTGATTTGTCCTTGAAAGTAATACCGCCGAACGAAATTTACTTAGTAATATTTTTTAAGTGTTCTTCAAAATGATCTCGTACCCTTTTACCACCAACGTTTCTTACGTTTTATCTTATTTCGAAAGTCTGTTAAGTGTTCCGATTTGTGATTTTATGTATCTAGCTGTCGATGGCTTGTTCGATAATTACTTTCATGTAAGCGGGGATATATGGAACCTATTCTTCGACATGTAAAATGTTATGTGAAACGACATTGTGGTGTGTTTTGAGCTCGTGTACATCTCGCGGCCCCTAATGGTAGGTTCATAACACAATATGTTTATATTTTAATTTTGTAACATTCGCAACCTCTAATCTGTTCAAAACGGAATATTTTTAATCAGCTCCACTATTCTCCCAAGTGGCTTGCTGTTATAAAACGTTTTCATCACCCGAGAAAAGCTGCACTTTACTGTTGTCATAATAAAACATTCCCGAGACTCGCCACTGCCAAATCTTGCCGAGGCGAGCTTTTAACTTAACGATATTTTAACTTAAAACGACTTTTACAGTTTTATTATTATAAGCTTTTAGACTTTAGTACCAACAAATTTTATTAATTTCAATTAAAAATGAGCCTTAAAATAGAACGGTTGTAATCGTGACTCATTGTGAAAAGTATATTGCATTCAGATTCTTAATTGGTTTAAATTTATTTATTTCAAAATCACACAGGTAATACTAATAATTAATTTATTGATTTAACATTATGCATTCCACAATAAGTTTTTCTGGGTTATTATGCCGTGTGTCGTTCGTACTCTCTACCGACGTTTCGGATCGCGTTACAGCGTCCATCATAATCCGATAGTCCATCATAATCAGAGCCGATAATCTTAGGGAGGCCAAAGAACCACCAAACACGACTAGTAAAAGAAGCAATTGAGATTTACAAACATCCCGACAACATAAACAGAGATGATGGGATGCGATTAAAAACATCCTGGTACCCAGTCATAAAGAAATCGCATAAAGATTGCAATGTAACACAGATTTGTGATACGGTATAGATCCTAAGTACATAATGGTACACATTAATCTAAACGACTACGACACGGTACAAGTCCCAAATACATAACATCACACAAAAACGACTACGACACGGTAAAAATTCTAAGTACCTAACGTAACACATATTCATACACAAATAACATCAACCCTGATGATGGACGCTGTAACGCGATCCGAAACGTCGGTAGAGAGTACGAACGACACACGGCATAATAACCCAGAAAAACTTATTGTGCATCTTAACGGCCGTGAAAATCTAAGAAGTTTAATTATGCATTCCATTCTCAGGAGTTACACTCAATTTAGGACAGAAATATTAAACATATTCGTCAAGACAGTACATATTTACTATCATGACAAGGGGAAAAACAATTTTCTAAATTAAATAAAAAATCAAAACCAGTCAAAAAATAACAAAGTAATAAAATGGATTTTTACGTTTAAACAAATGTTTGAACAGTTTGGTAAATAAAAAAAAGTAAACAAAACGAAAGCAAATTTTCATTTGAACAAACAATTTTAAACTTTTTCGTAAAAATTAACAAGCTGAACCATATAAAAAGCTACTAATTACAATAATTAGAAGTGTGGACAAATACTCGGGAATAAAAAAAAAGCAAAAACTGTTTCTGATTTTTTACGGTTTTATGTTTTCCGCTAAATGTCCGTCGTTTGGCGTTTTCCGGGGGTACCCAATTTCTTTTCTTTTTTTAAAATGTAAGATGCATAGAATCCGCTGCATATTAACAACATCATAGCGAAAAACATAAATTTTGGCCAAGCTGTTTTTTCTTTTAAATATTCTATAATATTAAAGCTGTTTTTTCTAAACAGCTCGTGTTTGACAAAACTTTAAATTGACTGACAAAGCTTGAATATTAATGATATTTTGTTGTAGAAGCGTATACAGTTTCTTTGGAAAGATTTTTTTTGCAATCTAGTAGTGGGCACAGCTAGTTTTTCTTTATTTATTTTATAAATATTAAAGAAATCTCTATTCCTTTTAAAGTCATTAATATATTTGTGCACGTACATTATATTTTAATAAATACGACCGTGACCGTCAATACTAAAAACTTTTTTCTCGAGCCTTTCTTTTCTTTTTAAAAACACAAAGCAAAACTTTTGGTTCACTTAATCCGGATAGGAAATCTCCGTTTATTTGTTTATAAATCGTCAATAACGTATTAAAGGAATTATTCTTGAATACGTTAAATGAGTTGTTTGGTCTAAAATATACACAATTAGTATAGCAAGTGTTGGGGCATTAGTATCCACAAAAGTGCCAGGGTGGTATTGGGTTAAGACGAAGTGGAATAATGTGTTCTGCTCCCTCCCGTTTACCCTCTCTTCTACACCCCTCTCACCGCAAACAACCAAAATAAAACACATTAATGTTCCTACAAAAAACTGGTTTTTAAATAAAAAATATTTTCCTACTAATAAAAAGCATGCTTTTGTTAAAGCTTTCAGTATTTTTGGGAGCTTGTTTTAGTTAGTCGAGAAAATTCTTAATATTTGTTATTCTACATATTAATCTTAGAATATACTTGAAATCTCGGGGCTCGATCCCGATGAGATCAATAATTCTAAAGTTATTCTCCCCTAAAGTCTGTTCATTACTACAAGAATTTCCAAATAAACAAACCAGCTGCGTGATATCTGACGGAGAATAGCCTATTTCACACATATCATATTAATCTAAACGGCACGGTAAAATTATAGTGGATTGACATTTATTAAACTCGTTTGAACCTATTTGTTTACTGTTATTTTTAATTATTTGTTGTTTATTAAGAAAAACAACAGCAATACAGAAAAAACATATACAACATTTTCAGAAAAACAAAAATTGGTAATTTTTATAATGTTCGTTTTTTTTAAACTCCATAGTTAATGATTTAAATAAAAATGCCTCGGTTAATACGATATTAAAAAATATATGTATATTAAAAAATTATATGTATTGGCGTTCTTTTAATTTGCACAAATATTTCAATTTTGGTGGCTATTTTCAACGATTTGTAAATGACTCACTATTAGAAAATAGAAATCGAGTTGGGGTAGAGTAAGGTTCGAAACTCGGACCTCTGATCCGTGAGTCTGCAGCACTAGCCACGGGACCACAACCTGATTCAAATAGTATAGTAAAACTTAAAAAAAGATATTTTAATGATAATTTTATCAAAATCATTATTTAAATTTAGCGAGAAACTCTTAGGTAAAAATCCTGCAAAGGGAAATCGACTGGAAATTAGACGATCTCATGGTGTACTGTTTATTGCGTTTGCCAGGCATCAAATAAATAAATAATTGTAAAATAGTAAATACCGATCCACCGTTTTGTCATGCCGTGTAGATTTTCGACGTGGTGTGAAATGGGCCGATTATGCGATATCACGCGGTGGACTCGTGGTTTGCACGTTCACAGTGGTCCAGTCTCCGTGAATGTACGGTAGATTTTTATTCTACGTTGTAATTCTTAAATTCATGTGTCTTAAAAAGGCAATATGACATTTGTACTCTGATTTTAGTTTATGAAACTGTTCTAGAAAAAACTATACAATTTACCTTTCGCGAAGACGTTTTATGTAAACACACTTCTCCGAGCGTGTAAGCAAGTGCTTAGGTAATTATGTCAAAATTATTTTCAATTTTACGCACACTCAGTAAAATCAAATAATTATTTCTTATTACTTTTGATATTTAATAATAATTTAATAATTAATAATCCGTTCCATATTACAAGTTGAAGGAAAACCCAGTGTAGGAAGACGACGTATCTCCTGGCTTAAAAACTTAAGAGAGTGGTTCCACTGTAGTTCCGAATACAAAAAAAAATACCATGGTGATAGCCAACCTCCACCGTAGACTGTCACCATAAGAAGTTCTCATTGATGCCTTAAACGGAACCTGTAAACATTCAAGTAATTAACGGATTGACAATTTTGTTTTCAGTACCGCAACAAGTTGAACGAGCAGCAGAACGCCCGCCTGAGTCAGCAGAGGGAGGCGCTCACGGCGAGACAGGCGGAGATGGCCAGTATAGACCAGCGCATCTCCGAGCTGCAGGGCCGCCTGCAGAGGAAGCGGGTGGCCAACCGCCAGCTGGCGGCGCACATCACGGGCAAGCAACACCATCCCTCCAGGTACAGAACACCGCCTTGACTACGTGTACAGAAGTCGGCCAGTATACCAGCTATCCACCTATATAGAGAAGCGCATCTCCGAGCTGCCTACAGAGTTCTGGGGGCGATTACAATCGGAAGATACGGAAGGCCAGGGGCGAATCGCATATATAAGCGATTTTGCGCAGCTTACTATTTTTTTTGACTATCCATAATAGTGTTTTACGGTAATCTTATTTACGGAAAAACAAACAAATAATTACCGTTTCTTACAAATCATTGCCAAAATTTGTATTTTTCTCCAAATATAAATAAAATATTAATAAAGCGCACCCAGCGCCAGCAATGAGCCAAGGAACTAGCCGATTACTCTAGCTTATTTCTTCATACAAATAAGTGTACTACATTTTTAACATCTTAAACCCAGAGGCGGGATTTTTCTCCTAGAGTAAACTTGCAGATTACACAAATTCTTTGAAAATTCTCGATTTGTAAAGCAGTATTTTAAACATTTTGCTTAAGAACTATTTTTCTTTGAGATGATACTTTTGACATATGACTTGCAACACATGTGGCGCTCGACGCGGCCGTTTTTGGTAATATTAATTTCTAGAACAAATCAGCCAGTTGATATTTTAAACTTACTAAATCCTAATGAGAATACCTAATACTGACTGAATTCATTGTGCTATTTTTTATAAACTTTTATATAAGTTATGTGTTAAATTAATGGACAATATAGCTACATAATATAATATAAATATCACGAAATTTCGTCGTTCGGGTTGATTTCATAGATGAGAGTTGTTGTATCACACAGAACCACATAAAAATACCAATTTATAGTATTTTATCACGTACATTATATTATGTACCTACTAGGTAGATACAAATAATTATATTTTTTTTATAGCTTACCAATATAAAAAATAAACAATACCATTTTTTTTTTCATCTTTCTGAAAACTCGTATCTACATGTCGACAGAGCCAACTTTGAAATATCGTGGTATACAGAGATAGTAAAAAAGTTTAGTGTACCGTCTCGATACATACCGATGAAAATATTGATTGTAATCCCTTCATCTCGTAATTTACGGAGGACATGAAATACCAAAAAACAGCTTTATTTTTCTTTTGTATCGAATAATCACAATATTACTATTGTATCCAAAATTTATTTACAATACTTTAGTATTCTTATTTTTAAATTAAATATTTCGTATATTTTCATTAATAAACTTGTTTTCCCTCAAGGGATGTTATCATAATTTTGATAAAGTGTATTTTCTAGCCGGCATTCTTTAATCAAATTCTTTCGTTTGATAAAATTTTATATTGAATCTTATTCCTAGAATATTATTCTTACGAAGTATAAAAATATGATGGAATTTAAATTATTCCCAGGCAGTTTTTTTATTATATTATCAGTTAATCTCTTGTATTATAAATTAACATTTGTTTTGAAATGCTTACATAATTGAATAGTTATGATTTATAAAAATGATTTTGTGTATGGTACTCGTATTTTCAATTTCACCATCGTTTTTTTCTTTCGTATGTAAATATAATTTATTAGCCCTCGGGTGTCTCATGGTGAACAGAGGCAGTTTAATACTAATTTATTACAAATTCTTAATTTTTGTTTACAAAATTACATATGACACAAGTAATCATTATTTTTTAGTTCCAATTAGTTCAATAAATTCGTGTTATGGATTTACTATATACACAATTAATTTAAGTAATGTACGTACATAAACACACTTGCATAATATCATAGTCACATATTATATCTACACAAATTAATTTACCTCGGGCCGCGATTATGAACGGCTCACTTCATCGGTATATACTGAGACGGAATAAACTAATATAGATATTTATGTATGAAAGTCAGAATATTTGTATGAACATTCAAAGTATCTTCGTCCGTAACCTTTAATTGAACATGTTTTGAAAAAAAAATGTATGCATAATATATTTTTCACTTTGTAGATAAAATTTAAGATAAATTTTAACTTCCCAACAGAATACGTACCTAGGTATTATTTAAAATAATGAACAATTTATTGATATGACGGTTTAGCAATTTTTAGATCTATCTTAATAATTTAATTTTTAACATTTTAATAATTTTATGATTCGAAACTCTTATTTAACCAACTATTATTTATTTAAGAAAAAAACGACTACAGTCTTGACAGATGTTACATCTCTCACATTTTAAATGAGTATTTTTCAATTCAATTTGCTAGAATAACAGTTGTTGTTCATGTACCTATTTTGTGTTTAATATCCAATGATATTTCGTCTGAATGCATCAAATTATTATATTGCTAATGATGTTATAACTTATATTTCCATATAAGTTATTAATTTTAAAAAATACTTGGTACACTTCCACTTATTTTATTTTGACCAATTAGCGCTTTTAATAATATTTAGTTTTATATAAATTACCCTCACACTGTATAATATTCACCAGTCTGAAGATGCCCATTAGAGGATGAAAGCGTTAATTGGTCAAAATAAATAAGTGGAAGTGTACCAAGTATTTTTTAAATTAATAACTTATATGGAAATATAAGTTATTACATCATTACAATGGAATTCTATCAAGAATTGTCAAAAAATAATTTAAATGAAATAAAGAATATATTATATTGATATGTGTAGATTGTATTACGGAAGTTTATTTAGTGGTAGGAAGTTTCTTCTAGATCTACTTGTGTTTAAAATTTCCAGCAGTTGTTGGATTTAATAAACTTTTTGACGGTTTGTGCTGTTTGTTCCCGGAACATTGAGTTATTAAAACTCATCCGGCCTAAGGAGGGCATCTACGGTCTCCCAGGTAGCATCTTATTTTTAATACCATTTGGTAATCCTCATATTGATTGAATTTTTGCATAACCCTACCCCATAATGTTGTTAATAATCTATCAAAATGATTTAAATATTTTTCTGACAGATTCTTTCAATCATAATTCACATATTTGCAAACAGCAAACATCTGAGTTGTATCCATACATAAGATGTATACATACATTAGTTGTGTACATTTAACTCAGCAGAACTTTAATTTAAGACTACTTTATAAATATTTTTGAAAAAAATATTTTTAAAAAATCAAAAAACAATTGATTCGCTCTACAGTTTAGTAATCTTTGACATGTTGGTCATTTCACGCCTGTGCTTCTTTCGAATTGATCTCTTATTACCAGAAATAACCCCCAAAATCCGAATGTCATGCGTTACACTTTACACGCATTCCCTCTTCCAACTTCTTGCTGTATCTCTCTCTAATGTGTAACAGCGAGAGCAGCGCAATGTCACATACCATCCTTTCGCAATAGTATTTTATGAAAAAATGTATGAATTTCTAAGAAAACTCAAAATATTATGAAACAGTTTTATAAACACTACCATAACAATCATAATAAGACAAGATTTTTTTAAGTAGTATTTATTTCATTTTAGCTGGGGTATTTCTGGTACCCCCCTCCGGAACTCCCGGATTTTTTTCCAGCTCAGGTCCGGATAGGTTATGTTTAATGTCTAGTTAACACTAACTGACAGATTATCCCAAAGAAATGGTTTTATTTTATCGCAAGTGAGCAGTCAATCGTTCGTGAAACAATGTGTTTAAAAGGCTTTGTCAACGATAAAACCAAAGGCATTCTACAACATAAGCTTTTTTAAATGCGTCCGCCATTTTCAGAAACAAATTTAATTCTCATTTTAAACATTACGACAAAAAAAACTTAAAAAATAATGCCTCACTTCAAAATGTATTTTCTTAAGATACGTTTTAATGGATTGTAAATAAATTAATTTCAAACAAACAGAACCTAAACAACAATAACATAATTAACTAGAATATATAATGATAATATTAAAAACACTTTCCTATTAGGATGGTTCATGGTCCTTTTGTGATTTTTTATTTTTCATCATTATAGTATTTTTTATTATAATTGTCTTCCTGGACGATAAAGTGGTTTGGGGCGTTCGCCTGCCATTCAAGAGGTCTCGGGTTCAATTCCCAACATGGTAGACATTAAAAATATTGATTAAACAAGGTTTCTTACATTGGAATAATTCACAATCCCTGGACTGACACATGAAGCGTGAGATTGATCATCTTACCTTCATGAATCTAAAAAATATCAAGATACTCTGCGATCGGTGTTTCAGTGCATTGCCCAGTCCGTCGTTAGATATAGAAAAGAAAAGACGATGACGATTATATTATTTTATTTCTAAAAATCGTAGGGTATTTTGCACTGAGAAGAAAAGATAAAAAATAAATAAGACAAACTACAATTTTATCGACTGATGTATTATGTTTTTTACTAGTTTTGGTTTTTATGTCCATTTGTAGTATTTTTTTATTTCTAGTTATATGATTTTTAATTTTTTCTTCATTTGCTTTAATGCCAGAGCAACAACATTAAGGAATAGTTAATTAATCATATGATCGCTGATTCGTTAATGTTAGATAATTAGTTTATGATAAGTTGAAACCTCAGAGTAATAATATGCCACCCGTTAATAGAGGCGCCCATACGGACAAAAACGATTCTAAGATTATCAATCACGAAGTTAGCTGTAGTTTACAGCAATACAACGGGCCATAGGTACTCAAGTCGAGAATGAGGAACTTCAGCCTTACGGGAAATTGGATACAAAAAATGTTTTCTTGCGCGCGGTAAAAATTAGATTATTAAATTGTACAGCAAAGTTTCTTGAAAATGTACGAAAAAAATCATAAAAACTCGCTACTTTGAACGACGCCACTGGTCCATATGAACCAACCAATGATATGAGAGCTGTAAAGGATATCCGGTTTGCTAACCGTAAACGAATCAATCGGGAGAACTGAAAGAGAAGAACCTCTGACGTCACACGCGGAGTTATTTCAGAAATACAATAATATGCGCTGATAAAACGATATACCAAAATAAAATTTATTTTTTTGGCTAAGTTTAAAAGTATTTTGATTTGAAAAAAAAAACACTGAACTTCCTCATTGCAAGCGCAAACCAAAACCGTTCGTTACACGTTTGTTGTTAAACCGAAAATTCGAAACGCCTTCGTTGTATGTATGTAAAAGAGCGAAAATTATTACTCTTGGTTGAAACTTACCCCTATGGGTGAGTTTGACTAATCATCGTGAATCATCGGATCATTTTTCACTAGTTTTAAATGTAAATATTTACTTTCAACAATATAGTACTACCAATGAATCACTTTCACCACTTTTAAAGCTGCGATTAACTTGCATTACCAAGACCTGCACACTTCATAACTATTTATTTATTGAATTATTTACATACATAAGTTTATTGTACATTATTTGAGACATAAGTTCCAACTTCATGGGACTAAAAGTCCTGTGTTGAGATGGGACTAGCAATTTGTTGCTCAGACTCATGAGTATATCACCACAAATATAGGACCAGAAGCATAAATATAATTTTTTAAAAACAAATACATGGCACATCAAAATGGTAAACAGTAAACTCAAACATTCGGATAGTCATCAAGGAGTTTTCTGCTCTAATCCCTCCCACTGAGAAAAATCCAGTCCTTAACTCCTTTCTCCAAAATAGTTTTTGTCCTTGAAAGCTTAATACGCTCTTCCAAAATATTGTACACTATTGGTGCGATAAATGAGAGATGTCTCCGAGCGAAAGTCGTCCGGGTTTTGGGTATGACACAATTCGTGCTCTGAGAAAATCTACGTACCTATACGTATATTTTTATCAGTTCTCTTTTATCCTCAGTCTGGCTACGTCTGCGTTTTTTTTACTGTGGTCGCCGCTGTGGTGTCGCATTTTCCAACAAGATGGTTGGCTATGTCGCAAGAATGCAAATGGTCTCATCCCTGTTTGAATATCTCCGTGTTAATTATTCCAGAGCGGGCAATCCGGCTCCTGTGCAGTTGTCTAACTACCCCCCTGGAGGGAATGGGGGCAGCGGACTCAACAAGGGGCAGATTCCTCGGGGGAACATAGCGGCTGTAGAACCCTATAACCACATTCCTCATGCCCAAAGTGTTAGCCATAACTTTCAGGTGAGTTTTATAATTTATTTATTTATTCACGCTCAGTGTCCAGGTGGATAAAGAATACAGTTCTGTGCCTGAAATATCCCGAATGATTGTTTTCGACTCAATGGCTATAATAATGGAATCGAGTCGATATAAGTCCACCTCGTTGTGTCGCGGTTGGTGCGTTCGCTTACCATTCTCGAAGTTTGAAGGTTCGATTCCTGGCAGGGTGGGTGTGAAACATTGATTTTAAAAGTTTTTTTAACTCCATTTTTTTATTGTCTGCGGACTGGCAGCTGAAGTAGAGTCGAAAACACCTTGTTTTATTCACACACAGAACTGTATTCTTCATTCGCCCGTACATGGATATATCTATAATTTACAATTAGATTTTAAAACGTATTTTAGAATATATTGTAGACGACCCTCTGTATTTTCTAAATGAAAAATTTAAGTAAATTCCAAAAAAAAAAATATTTTTACAATTTCTGAGCATAGATTTTTTCGTTACATATTTTTTTGTAAGATTATCATATTTTAATATATTATTCAGTTTTGTATCAACTATCTTAAGACATCTCTAAAAAAATATGCTGTATTAATTTTATACTTTAAAAAAAAATTACTGGCTAACTCAGAACAGGTATTTACAATACCTAGTGAGAACAGACAGTGCCCAATATGTTTGCTTACGTGTACTTTAATTTTACTTCATTTTTACTTGATTTTACTTTAATTTTGCTTTTTTGTATATTTTTTACCTTTACTGTTTTGCAAACAGATCAAAATAATATTATGCATTACAATAAATGCTGACTTATTCGGCAATGAACTGATACAATGACTCTATACACCCAGTAGCTAGATAATTTATCGGAACGAAAAACTTGAAAAGTAATATTTGACAGCACTCTATCGACCAACGACAGATCATAAGCTCATTAAATGCCTAGACTGTCATATTTTAAACAGCTTGATTATTGAATATTTATTTATTGGGTTTATTATGGTTCACAAACAATAAACAATACATACGACAGAGGTATAATATATATCATAAAAATAATATTAAGATTAAAACCCTGATTTATCACAAAGTTGTGAACATACTCAAAATATTGTTGATGTTGTTACACAGATCTACAGTTCTCTTATTTTTTAATATTTCATAATAATATATTTTAAATAAATTAGGATGAAATCAACGTAATTCCAATTTTTTTTCAGTGCATTTTTTTTTAAATACAAATCCCGCTACAATGCTATACCGCATACCAAAATAGATTACATTACAAATCGGTTATAAAAACAAATGAAATGTTGGTTTTGGTCATTTATATATATACACTAGGTGCTCAAGCTCCCGATTTGTTTTCTTTTCAACATAGGTTCCGGAGCTCATATTTTATATGATGGGAAATAGTGTTTTTCTTTGTATACGCTAAGCAAATGTTAATCAGTGCAAAAGAGCGCGAAGTACAGCTTTGAATTCAGAAAAAGCGGCATAAACAGTTAGTTCTTTTTACTCTAATACGCGTTTTGCACAGAAGTGTTGTTCGATACTTTTTAGAACACGATTTCAAATTCGCGTTATATGAAGCGTCATCATTATTTAATTATATCTCTGTGTGCGCCACACGAAAATAGATAACATAACTCAACATAACTAGTAATAGTTTTATATTATCTCTGGATAACATATCAAATCGGTTATAAAAAAAATGAAATGTTTGTTTTGATGGATTACATATTTTGTATTGTGTTCGAAAAAACGGATTTGAAAAAATATTATTTGCTTATAATTCTTATTTAAATGGGTACCTTACTGGGATTTTCAAAGAAATTATTAGAAATGAGCTCTTCTGCACAGTAAAATCTGGCAACCTAGCGACAAAAACTGGCAACATATTTCTCGATGTATTGTTGTGCAGAATTTGATTTCAATTTTAACTTGAGTGTAATTCTTATTGTAGTTAAAATGTGACATAATAGCGAATTATTGTTTAGCATAATAATAAGTGTTAATTGAATAACCTGTGATTGAATCATTTTCATGAGCACAAGTAAAACTTTCAATTCTTGTCTGTACAATTGTTCTGTTTGCTAATGACAAAGTGTTTATTTCAAAACTGTCGTGCACCATTTCATTTTTACTTTAAAATTAATTGTACTTTCATTTGTGTAATCTCTGCGTTTTGGTGGCGTGTAACAAGTGTGCTCTCAAATTTGCACATCAAATTACTTTGTACCTTTCGTCTGTGTATCAAATATTGTTGCAAAAGTACGTAATATTAAGCACGTTTCGACGTAATGTATAATTTATATATTTTATTTCTAGGCATTGAAACACAACGCGGTCCAAAACAATCTTCCGATGAAGCTTGTCAATCAATCTGAAAATATCGGCAACCATATCGGCCAAGATGGGCACTTCTTGCAGCAGAAGCAATTCAGCAACCAACTGTTCTCCAACGGATCCTATCCCCAGCGACTCCAGGCCAACCTGCTGCAGACGGAAACCCAGTTCAACCAACCGTATCCGGGGAAACAAAGCGAAATCAACACATATCCACAGGGCCTTACGAACCAGCATGTACAAAGTGATCAAAAGATTTTACTAGAACATATCAATAAATATAATATCGACCTTCAGAAATCGGTGAATCATAATCATAATCAAAATAGTGTCCCCGTGCACAACCAGTCCAACAAACAGCGATCCAACGAACATGAATTCCTTCCGGAATTTGCCGCAAGTAAATCTGACCCGAAATATCAAACGTTGCCTTATAATACAAAGTTTACCTCTAACGGGAACTCCAAACTCGCCAAGGGACAGTTTTACGACGAAAAGCCGAGCGAACCGACGGGAATAACCAAAGTATCGTCCTCTTCTAATGTAAATAATATTCTGACAACTGTTACCGGGTCTAACATGAACCACATGACGGCGCATTCGACTCCGCTGACCATCAGCAAAGGATTAGCTACGCCATTAACACAGGGGGACAATAACAACGGATACCAGGGAGAGAACGGACCATTCCAACTGCAGAAGTCGGAATCATCCGGCAAGTGTAACGCGGAGGAGAAGGAAAATGCGGGACGGGGAGCGGAGCAGCCGAAGGTTGTGGGAGAACAATTTAAGGTGCAGCCGTACTCGGGGACTCGAGCGTTTGGGCAACAGAATACACAAATGGTGAGTGCACATCCTACACATTTCGCACCCCCAGAAGTACACCGTGGTATGTCCAAATTGGCCATTTTGCAGAAAAGCAAAAACAAACTTTTTAAAATTTATTTATACTTGTTACATAATGTATATTGATTTTATAAAACCCTGTATTTTTTGTATATCTCGCACAGAAAGATAAAAAAAAATCTAGTTAAACTGCATTCATGACTCAAAAAGGCCAAATTAAGACTTACGCAGTGTACTTATGGGTACACAATTAATCTCCGTACATTATTTTTTACCAGCTTCCAATCCACATTATTAATTACATTAAATCAATTTTGTTGGTCCCTTTGCTCGGTAACCTCGATCAGTAGTAAAGTAGCGCCTCATCACATTCCAGAAGCCCGTGTCAAGCGTAGCCCCGACCTCGGTCCTCTCGAGCGGGAAGCCCTCCCCCATCTACCAAAGCTCCTCCACCAAGATACACCCCGTGCAACCGCAGACAGTTTCCCAGTCCGTGGGGCCCAAGGGGGCGTCCCTCCTCATGTCTCCGCCGCAGAGCAGCAGCACCCCGCTCTCTACTCCGGACGTATCGTCCGATAAGTCCATCCCTAAACCGGCCTTGCCTCCTAAACCCGCTCCGAAGGTATCTACCTTTTTTCATTTCATCCCGAGAATCAGAGTAACATATTTTCCCACAAATAATACTTAGTTTTGCGAATACAATAGTCTACAAATAAAGTTACGTGCAATGACTTCTCGGTGATATGCCATTCTGGTTCTCAAATTTAATATTTATTTGTAACAATTATTTCATTTTTGTTCTTTTTTTTTATACTATACAAGCTGAACCCGGCAATGCTTTGCTTTTGCTAGATTTTAGTGCTCGTAATAATATATTAAATGAACACAATCGAATGTTTGATATCAATTATTGTATTTAGTCCAAGTTAGATATGTACGTATACATTATTATTTTTGTGTTTCGGTTTACAAAAAAAAAGGACAGAGGATTTTGAAAAACAGGTATTCGAATATTGTTTTCCTGTCACTGTCTTGTCTCATTGCCTCCCCAATACTGTGTGAATAAGACAACTGTATGTCGGACTTTTTGTTAGAATAGACAAAATTGACGTTTCGCTGTCCCGTTTTCTGCACCTTAAAACTGAACTGATTTTTTTAGACAGTGTATCACAGAATAAAATTTTCTGAATAGGTATGTTTTGCGTTTTTCAAAAATAGTTATATATGTATACAGTGCGCCCGAAGACAGCAGATAAAACTGTGCTTTTTTACATGTTTTTGGATGGTTCTAGTTCTCATAATGAACTATTTTTATAAATACGAAACAATAGGGACACGCCAATGGTAAATATCTATAGTGTGTAAAAAAATCACTGCTCTAGTGCCATAATCCAGAGAGAAAATACGGGAATACGTGTGCATGAAGAAAAATCGGACTGTGTTTCCTCTTAAGATTAAACATTATTAAGTATCTAAATTTGTTGAAACAGAGGGAAAACATTTTTGAGAAAGGAATATGGAAGTCTAGGCATTAAATCCAGCCAGTCTGCAAACATTTGGATATACTCAAAACATTGTTGGATAACTTAATAAAGTATACTTACAAAACTTTACTTCATAATGCTTTTATGTAACCATAGAAATAGGTTCTGTGTTCTTAAATAAAACTATCGACCCACCCGGAACCCTATAATGAAAAAAAAATCTCTTTTAAAGTAAAAACTGATTTTACTCTTCCCTGAACAAAAGTAAATTTAGGACTTATGTTTGTGTACATTTTATGTATAGAGGACATACTTAAATATTTTTTTAAAATAAATGCTTTCAATTCTGAAACAAACGAATGATGATTAGAATGGTTTCTTCTTTGGAAACTTTTTTTTAAAATTCTATGGCATCTTCTATAATTTTTGGTTGCATAAAGTTTTTTATATTTCGTGTTTTTTTTATTTTAGTTACAATCGTCTCCCAGTGAACCTACTCCACCTCACCATGGATACTCCCAACCCGAGTGTCCTCTCCCCCTCGTTCTCTCGGCGGACCTTCCCACGGAGCAGGAAACCTCCAGCCAGACCAGCCAACAGTCCAGCTCTACCTCATCTACAGACGGTCAGATGATTATCAAAGCCCGACCTCTCACTATTAGAAAACAACCTCTGAGTGAACAACCGAAACTAAAAAGCCAATCGAATAATAATATTAAAAACAGTACTGTAAATATAGCGACGACGAGACGTATTGAAATGCCGCCAACGTACTTGTTCCCGGAAATGGATACTGCCAAGCAAATGGATCAGAACAAAACCACGGATAAACACAACGGGAACAAATCACAACTTTCCAACAGTAATTCCAGTCAGAGTAGTTGTGACGTAACGGATCGAGCTGTCCCCTCTGAATCTAGTGAAACGTCCACAGAGGAACAATCCGACAAGGTGGTGGGAATCACGGAACAAATGAACTCGGTAGATATAAGCAACGCCAATGGAGATATGGTATCGAGAAGAGTAAAGAAAGGAAATCTGAAGCAAAGCGGAAAAGTCAACTTGTCCCGGAGAGTTAGTTTCGACCCACTAGCGTTGTTACTGGATGCCAGTTTAGAAGGCGAGTTGGAACTAGTGAAGAAGACCGCTACTCAGGTAACTACTACTATTTTAGTATTCTATTTGTTTTCGTGTGGATACACCACACGGACACCGTTCTTCGGAATCCTTAACTCAAATTACAAAAGTTATTACAGGTTGCAAACGCGAGTGCCGCTAATGACGAAGGAATAACGGCGCTTCATAATGCCATATGCGCTGGACACTTTGAAATTGTCAAGTGAGTTATATAAAATAAATTTAAAATTAGACTTCTATTAAAGTATTTTAATGTACTAGAAATTTGGATCATATACGTAACCAAAGATGCTAAAATCAAACTTGTCCATAAGAATGCCGGTGAATCAGATGATCATACCAGAGACATGATAAATCTTCAATGGCTTTGTATCTGTGACACTTTCCAACTGTGAAAGAAACACAAACATGATTACAACTATTTAATTAGATATATTATCAAAAGTCTTATTATCCAGAATTGAATTAAGAGTTTTAGTGAAAAAGTACTTGTGAACTTGGTCACAAACTAGAATAAGTGAACACTGCTTTCAATCTAAATAAAATTCCTAACGGTTAATACTTTTTTTATTGTCGGCCGCGTGGTGTAATGGTCAGCGCGTTTGCCTACTATGCAGGAGGTCATGGCTTTGATTCCTGACATGGTTGACATAAAATATTTATTTAAAAGAGTGTTTTCACACCAGAATATTTCATAGTCCCTGGACTGGTACCTGAAGCGTAAGACTAATTATCTTACCTTCATGTAACAAAAAAAATATCAAGATAGGCATCGATCGGTGGACCAATTCAGTGCCCTATGCACCATTAGGTGTGAAAAAGGTATGATGATGATATATTTTTTATTTGATGTGAGTTTTCTTATAATTTCACAACTCGCTGCCCTAGTTCTTGTATGTTCAATAGACCATTTTACAAAAGACATTTTATTTGTTTTCAAAGTCAAATAAGTAAAATCAATAAGTGGAGATTGGCACTCCAAAAAAGCTGAAAATACTGTTTAATGATGGAAAAAAGAATAATTCTTTTGCTACGTGGATGTGTAATAAGATAATGAACATATCGTGGGTATTCTGCGAAAAAAAGTCAAAATTACTGCTTCTAAGATAAGAGTTCAAAGTTGGTAACGAAATACCTTTTTTTTTATGTACCAAACATTACTAAGCCAACCTAAAAAAAAGGGTTAATTGATCTATTTACTACATTTTATTCAAAAGTTTAATAAATAATAACTGAACTTTCAGAACATTTTTTTCAAAATAATAGTGGATAGACATGACTTAGTGCATTTTCGCTGATACATAATACCACAGTAAGGAATTCAAATTGAAGTCACATTGTACCTACAATAGTCACTTTGTGAGAAATGTTTTTTTTTCTTTAATCAAAAAAGTTATGTAATCATTTTATCCAATGCTCAGTCCTTTTAACATTAGGTAAAATAATAATTAATTAGTAAAAAGAGAAAGAAAGAAAATAATAATTGGCCCTGAGTGAAGCGTGTAGACATCTCCAGGATATCATGTTGCCGACCAACAATCTCACCTTTGCTCAAGTCAGTACTGCTCCATAAGCTCCGCTGAATACGTTCGAAATATTGTTATTGATGGCCCACCAGTACGGCGTCTCTTGGTGCTTTTTCCCTGAACGGATATATGTTATTTATAATAATAAAAATACTTTATAGTTTTATTCCACTTTTATTTATAATTTGTTTAGTCTCCCACCAGTCTGACGATGTCGGTCACGACGAAACCCGGTCACTGGTAAAAAAATTATAAAATAATTATAAATAAAAGTAGAATAAAACTATAAAGTAATTTTATTATTATAATTAAAATGCAGTTCCACCAAGAAATGTCAGTAGAAAAACTCAAGGATTTATGTTATATTGACTTATTACAGAAAATATTTCGACTGGTAGTGTAGATAGGACTTAGTGCGTTTTTGCAGATCGTAGAGTATTTTTTCAACAGTATAACCTCATCATTATTCCAACAAGCTTTCTAAATCCGCAAATGATGAGCTACTCTGTACTATAAGACTTAGTATCTGGAACTTCAGCGCAGAATACCCACGATATTGGCTAAATAAATTTTATAAAAATGGTCCATTGAACATACAAGAACTAGGGCAGCAAACAGTATTATGGTGGTAACCAGAAGATCTTTTTTTTAAATTACGAATGTAACTAATCTTTTAAATATTTGTAGGTTCTTGGTAGAGTTTGGGTGTGATGTGAATGCGCAGGACTCTGATGGTTGGACTCCCCTTCACTGTGCCGCCAGCTGTAACAATGTAGCCATGGTTCGCTTCCTCGTTGAGAACGGTTTGTAAATTTCTAGATCTAACTCGCCATCGATCGCGATCGGAATTTCGTCAGACCTCTAACCGATGATGTTCATCTTCCAGGAGCGTGCATATTTGCAACAACCCTCTCTGACCATGAAACAGCAGCGCAGAAGTGTGAGGAGGACGAGGAAGGGTTCGATGGGTGCTCTGAATATCTTTACAGTGAGTTTTCAACAGTTTCTAATAATATTTTTAAGTTATTATGCCATTGGTTTTTATCAATCCTTGCCAACTTTCTATAACATAGAAATACACTATAAATTACAAGTGAGATTCTGTGTAAATGTCTTAGCAACACTTTAGTTCTCCTGAAATATCTCATTAACACATCAATCCTGTTTTCAGATAGCAATGTACCTTTTTTATTAGATTAAAAAAATATTTCTATCTCTGTTATGACTAATGCCAAATAAGTTTCCATTGTAATTTATGATTTATTTATTTACTTAAAGGCAGTTTATTACACATTATTTGAGATATAAGTCCCAACTCCATGGGACTAAAAGTCCTTTGTTGATTTGGGATGAAATAAATATGCATTTTCAAGGTTTTGGGCGTTTTTCTTGATAATGCATATTATTTTTTTCTGCGTGTTTTAGTAGATAATTCTTTCAATATTATGTTTTGTTTCTGGCTGTCACCACACAGCCACCACAGACCACAGGCCATTTTTTTTTTTAAAGTAGTACTCGGGTACAATAATGTGTTATTGTATGAATTTATTATCATGAGTATTTGGTTCTTAAATTAACCCTTTTAAAAATATTTAAAGTTATTATTCTGTTTATTATATTTTCTGTTTATTTAGTGGTATTTTTATTTATACTCAAATGAAATTTTAATCAAAAATGTTTTAAGTATTTCCAAATATTTGTAGATATGCTGGATTTCCTCATTTATTTAGATCTAAATTTTGTTTCAACAGAGAGGGAAAACATTTTTGAGAAGGATATGAAAGTCTAAGTACCTGTAAATACAGGGATCATGACCTGTCAGTGGTTTAAGTGGCCACTCTACACTTGAATGTTGCACAGTGTGTGAAGTGGCATTGAAGAAGATTGTACTGTGGTATTTAAAAACTGTAAAAAGAGGTTCCAGTGTCCATGTTTTTAATTTGCCTTTACCTTTTAATTATTATATTATTCCTCTCACTAGGTGTACAAGAAAAGCTGGGCATCATGAACGGCGGCGCGGTGTATGCAGTATTCCCGTACGCCGCCCACGAGACTGACGAGCTCTCCTTCGCGGCAGGAGCCAGGCTAGGAGTTCTCCGCAAGGGGGACGACGCGGAGAGAGAATGGTGGTGGACTCACAACTCCAACGGGCAAGAGGGATATGTTCCGCGCAACTTGCTCGGGGTAAATATCACATATCTTTGTATATTTTCAGCCGATTACAGCACAGAACATCGAGGCTTGAAAAAAATCTTATTTTATTATTGCGATTTTACCGGGAATCGAACCCGGAATCCTCCATATGCGAGTCAAGTGTTTTACTCATAAACTGCATATTGTTGGGATAGTGTCTGCCTCAAATAGTTCAAACATTTGCAAACCAATGTGATCATGATGGACATTACAATGCAATATTTCGTAGTTCCTGGACTGGAAGCTGAAACGTAAGACTGCCTGACTGACAGATCATTTTGCCTTCAATAAGATGTTCATGTAACGAAAGATATACTGTGATAGTATTAATGCAATGCCCCATAGGGCATTGATATGATCATCATCTTTCATTGGACATATCCAATGAAAGATGATGATCATATCAAAGCAGGCATGTATTTCAACAGAGATTAATAATATGGACAAAAGGCTTATGATCTGTCATTCGCTGGTTTCAAAGACTCCAACATCAATCCATCATCAAATTTGAACTAATCTTGGATAAATACATAAATCCGTTGATGAATGCTTTTATGTATGTAATTTTTTAATTAATTTTCATAATACTAGCGTTGTGTATAAATGGTATCATTTAAGGAGTTTTCTACTGAAATTATACTAAGTTTTGTTATTGTCACCATAGTTGTTTAATCTATACATGGACAACTGTATGAAAGAGATAGAATGTATGGGTATTGGAGCAAAAATTGATAATTTTTCAGTAAGCTGCTTGTTGTATGCTGATGATGCAGTTCTGTTAGCAAGCAGCAAGGATGATTTGCAGCTAAAAGTCTCTAGAATGTATGATGTATGCCTGGAAAGCGAATTGGCGATGAACGAAAGTTAGTCAAAAGTTATGGTATTTAAAAGGGATAGTGAGGTTACTGACTGCATAATAAATGTAAATAACGAATGTCTCTTACAAGTATAAGAATTTGTGTATCTGGGAAGCATGTTTTCAAGAGATGGAAGAGTAGAAAAAGATGTTGAAAGGAGAGTGAATGCGGGCAACATAATGAACGGAGCACTAAGCACAGTAATTGCTAATACAAATATGTCAATCGAAACTAAACTGGCAGCGCTCAGCGGAGTTTTAGTCCTAACACTTATGTATGGAAGTAAAACATGGAACTGGCAGAGGAAGGATGAAAGCCGAGTGAACGCGGTTGAAATGCGATCTCTTAAACGAATGTATGGGAAATCAATGTATAGAGTTACGAATGATAAAATCAGGCGAGAGTATAATTCTGAGTCAACTATAGTTGATAAGATTAAGAAAGGGTCTCTGAGATGGTTTGGTCACGTAGAACGAATGGACGACGAAAGAATGGTAAAACAAGTATATATGGCGAAAATGAACGGTAACGTGAGACGAGGACGACCAAGGAAGACGTGGATCAGATAAACCAAAATCTTAAGTCTGGTTATGTCAAAAGCAGACAGAACCAAAGGGCATGTATGACAAGATGTATGAATGTGGAAGAAGCTATGAATGTATGGCAGGATAGACGTGTGTGGCGGTCCATTCTCTCTGCCTACCCCTACGGTGAAACGCCGTGATGGTAATTGTAGCAGTAGTAGTTTGTTATTGCATTTTGTTAGAATGGCAACTTTAAACACTTTTTTAAAAATACCTTCAATATTGGACATGGAGAGTCGCACTTATATTTGGTTTGCATATTGAATTCAAATTCTGTATGTCCTGTTTGTATAGAAATTATGTTTCTTATTATTTCTTATTATTCTTATGAGTTTGTATATTTTATAACTTAGAACTAATTTATTGTTTCTGTTTTTATTCCAGCTGTATCCTAGAGTCACACCGAAAGTTGAACAATGAAATCATCTACCACAGAAATAATTGTTATTTTTATCTATTGACTCGAGTTGGGGAACATTTTATCATAAAGTTTGAACTTATCCAAAATAATAATAAAATTCATATTCTCTCTTGTCTTTAAATAAGTAGGGAATATTTTTTATCTACTGATGTAAAATTGTACATAAAATATAATGATCTGAAACATGATAGTTTTAGAATTTGACAAAATGATTGGGAATGTTTCTTAACCCTGGCCGATATTTGTAAATGTGTTGCTTTATTTTTATATATTTATGTGACTGTAAATGCTATAAAAAATAAAATAAACTGTAAAAATTTTCAAATAACAATAAGTGATGATTTTATTGATCTGTAAAGTTATTATTTATGACCGTTGAATTATTTCCGTCGTGATGGAGGTTGGAGGGAAAAGATGATTATTCCACCGTGATCATGATGAGGGTGAAAGTTGATTGTAATATTGGATGAACTCAGGTTTTATTTAAAACATAAGAATTGTAATATGAATGTAATTTTATCTTTAAAATTGTTATTTCTATTTAACATTGGATAGATAAATCTTAATAAAATGACAATACCAAGAAATATAATCACGCTGTTTCATTACATTACCATCTAATCATCATCAGGAGTAATAAATAATATCTTCTTTTTATTTTCAATATTTATTTATTTATTTATTTATTTATTTACGGACAAAGTCCATTATAAACATTACAATTAAAAGAAATTTTTACAAAGGAATAAAAAAATATAAGGAACAGAAATAAGCAGCAAAGACAGATGATAGATTTTTTAGATTAAGTAAAAAGCATAGGCTAACTATACAGATTCTTTATATTACGAATACATCACAATTTTTCAGGTATTTTAATATATCAGGTATCTGCATAATATAATGCAAATTTATATAAAGATCATTATACCAAAAATAAATATTCTTAAGAGGTGTTTTCTTCTAATATATTTTTTAAAGCATTATTTTTCATCATCATTTCTCTGTTCTGATGGGCTATTTATACCATAAGAATTGTGTGTTTTTTCATTTGCATTATCTGATTCCGGCTGCTCATTTATTTCTGAGGCGGATGGTTGAACATCACTCGAGTTATCTGTTGCGTTGACATGTTCCGCTTCACTTCTTCCATAAGCGCAGTGAAGTTCATCGAGTCTCGAACAAATCTCAACACTTCTTGTTGACGTATTTGATACTTTATTGACTAACGATTTAGCTTGTTCTTCCATTATTCTGAATCTCTCATCTCTCGCTGCAAATCTACTCTCATAATCGGATATACCGGATGATCCTGGAACAGAAGAGTCGGTGTTTTGTGTAATATTTGATATTTCATCTTTTATAACGGTGTCAGATGGAACACTTTCAAAACCGGTTTCTGTAACAATAATGTAGTTGTCTCCGGGGATTCCATCTTGCGAATGTTGTTCTATACATCCATTATCTGTCTGGGCCAATTCTTCTTTTACTATATTTTCATTACTTTCAGGATTTAATCTATCATTAGCATTATCAGTTACCGTACTTGAAGTAGAAGGTTGATCTGCCCCTCCCGCACCTCCATATTGATTATGTAACTCCTCTAGTCTATTACATAGCTGAACACCTTTACTATTAGTTTTTGTTACTTTATGGACGAGCACATAGCATTGCTCTTCTAACTTCTTTAGTCTCACAGCCCGAGCTGCCAAAACATCATCATAGCATGTGCTGTTACTTCTTGTTGGAGAAACTGCGACTTCTGATTCGTCTTGATTGTTTGTAGCCTCTTCTTCACTCGCTTCATCATTCTTCGATAGTATTTCTGAGACTGACTGGTCTTCTGCATCTGCCAAATTAGCTTGAGTTTCACAGTCACTCTGTGTTACATCTGTGCTAGTTGCATCGATACCTCCTTCTTCATCATCCTGTAATACATCGGAGTCAACGGTCTCATCGTTCATTGTGAGCCTTGTTTTATCAGATCCGCTTAAATCGGGACTTTTTGCCTTTTTTTTCAAACGCTTCCTTTCGGATATTTTCTCACTATCCGAAGTGTCCGAATCTTCATCACTCGCCCTCCCGTCGCTGTATCCACTTTCCGCAGAGTTATTAATCGAATCTGTAGATTTCAGTTTGCGACTAGCAAATTCGATTCTCAGTTTATCCCATTCTATTTGCGTCTCTGAATTCTTCTGCTTCGCTCTGTCCCATTTTTCTTTACAAAACTCGAGCTCTTCCTTGAGCTCGGTGAGCAATTTCCTTTTCTGCTGCAGTTCGTACCGTAGAATCTTCTCGTGCGTATGAATCTGCTGGTGTTGTCTTTCCATCCTCCCCACGACGTGCCAAGTTTTACCCAGTTCCGAGCTCACCAAACCGAGTCGTCTTCCTTGATCTTGCAGTCTGCTTTCTAAATGGGAATTTAGTTGCTTCAGGCGATTCATCTCCTTTTGTAAAGATTTTTTCTCCAAAATCAAATCCTAAAAATAATAGAAGAAACTCGCTGTAAATATTTTCATTATCATGTTTCAAAAAAGACATTCGATTGATTTAAATGAGAACAAATGAGATTTTTTAGTATTTCTGTGACTCCTCAACATGCAAATGATCCACGAGATGGAATTTTCAACAAAGCTTCTATTAGCTTACTTATAAAATGCACACCTACCTGATTATTCATGAGACAAAAAATTGAAATTTACCTTTAAACGAATGTAAGTTTTACTAACACTCGGCACCATCCTGGGTCCAGAGGGGGTCTCTACTGACTTGTAGCAGCTGTGAGCCGACTTTTCGGAGATCTCCGACACTACCAGAGGAGGACCAGACTGGTGGCTCAACAGTTCCATGAGAACTCGCCACACCTTAGGAAGATTACCCACTATTTCCTTAGCCGATGTTACTGACTTGGGGGATGATGATACTGCAGAATCTATAAAAAAAAAAACAAATTTTGACATACGTATAACTTCTTTTTTCTATTTAGACTAAAATGTGATCATTAAAGTAAATAATGTTTAATATTGTTATAATTTAATTCCAGCTTTACAATTTTAATATTCCATAATTGCTTTTTCCTTACATAACTTTTTCCATATTTATAATCTGTGGTATGAACCCACTTTGATTCTTTACAAATAGGCGCATTATAGCCTTACCAACTGGTTCTCATGTACTTTGTTAATCATTGTACTTGTTGTTCTGTCTTTCACAGTTACAGCTTTTTCTCATCACATACGACAACGTTTTTCAGAGTAGCGTCGTGACGCTACTCTGACGTGTCTTATCACAATAAAGGTGCATTATAAAATTAAGGCAATTACCCATCAATAGAAATGTCTTTTTTTACGCTTGTAAAGGGTCTACTTGATTGTACGTTTTTGGAATCTCTATTGAGCTTGAAAACATTACTGAAATTAATCGGTTGTTTCTGTGATTAAAGTGGATTTCAATTTGAACCTATTATTATTTATTTTGCAACACTCTTCATCATAGGCTTGAGGTAAGTTTTACAAAAAAAGTGAACACCTTGACATTACAAGAGTATTTGTTTACCTTCGGAAGTTTCAGCTCCTTTGCTCAGCGTACTTTCCTCTTCTTGATTCGAAGGCAACTCGGAAGCATCCACTTGGTTGACCAGATCTAGAATAAGTTTGGGCAGAGCTGAAGCCGTCTCGCTACAATCCTCTCGGACTACCATGTCCTGGAGAAGGTCGTGATTTTCTTCTAATTTTAACAAAAGCTTATCCAGGTCTTGGTTATTGTTGTACCCGAGGAGCATTTGTGAGAAAAGCTGGAAAAAAAATTGGAATTGAAAATCATCATGATAAATTCTGATTTTCATCAATAAAAATCCTTAAAATCGAGTTGAGATAAGTCAGCCTCGTTGTGTAGTGGTTGGCACGTTTGCCTAACATTCTTGGGGTCCTGGGTTCGAACCCCACCTGCAAGGAATCGATTCCTTGCAGGGTGGTCGTGAAATATTAGATTTTAAAGGTTTTTTAAAATGCAATTTTTCATTGTTCCTGGATCAGTCAAGCCTGTACCAGCACTTGAAGTGTGGGACTGATACATGTAATAGGTGATTAAAATACTCTGCATTTGGTTTACAAATCTGCATTTGTGACTGCTCACTGGGTGTACTGAATCCCCATCCCCAACGATGATAATTTTTAATCTCGACATTTTTGGGTATCGCACTATAGACCTCATATCGCACCCCTCCCCCCCTCCCCGTCAAGGGTGCCATTGGTTTAAAAAAACTATGTTTTGAGGTAAGTTCATAGAATTTGGAATGTAGCACTGTGCCTGTAACTACCTTAGTTAAAAAGTTCATTAAAACCGCATACGAGTGCATGGCTCTCTAACAAGATAGTCATAAGTCATAACATATTTATTAAGTGTGTCGAAATTAACAATTAATGATATTTATGTATTACGGTATAATTATATTGTGTAGGTAGGTACATTGTTTGGTTAAATAGGTAGGTAATGGTTAAAACATGAAAATGTCAAAATCTTCAATGTCGTTTTTCTCAGCTTGACGTATTTAGAATAGGTAAATACTTATCACGTAGGTACGAATACCGATAAAAATACATGAAACGGATTTAGAAAAGTTAATTGTAATTTCAAAATCAATATGGATATTGTGGAGAAATGCTTTCATATAAGTATAACTTTAAAAATTAAAATATAAAAAAATATCTCACTAGAAAAACGCTACATGTTTGGCATTGATTGTTGTGATTCGTGACGATGTTCTATAAAAATTTGAATGGCGAATCATGAGGCATGGCATCCAAAGAACTAAATTTAAAATAAACATGAATCGTGACATATTAGGGGCGTGGCCAATGCAATGACTGTTTTTGCGGGAATTCAAAATTACAAATGTGCGAAATATGAATATTTTGCATCGAAAAAATCATTCAACATAAAGAAAACGATTAAAATTAATTAACCTCGTATTATATGTATTTTAAAAATAATTTACTTGATTAATCACAGTCATTTCGGACTGAAGTCCTTTAGACTCTGCTTTAGAGAATCCAAGTTGACTCTCCATTGTCCTAATAGTTTCGTCCTTCTCAGACAGCTGCTTGACAAGTTCCTCAATTTGGGCTTCAAACTCTGTGCATCTAAAAAGAACATTACATACAGGCAATTAGTATTGTTTCTATAGAGATAGAGAGCTGGTACCCTCGCTAAATCGAGATATTGCCAAATTATTTTAACACCGGTCAAAAAACTACGAACGAATTTTTTTGGAAATCTAAAGCAAATATTACAAATTATTATATGTGAGAGATATAATTATATTTTCATATCTCGAGAAGAAGGGGAAGAGAATTCGAGAGGTCACACGCGAAGTAATTTCAAAAATACAAAACATAAAAATAAATTTGGCTTAGTTTAATAGTATATTAACAAATAATAAATAAAAAAAACCATTGATCTTTCCTCTTCTCTGTCAATTACGTAAATGAAGCTATTGTTTTTGCGAGTGATGTTTTAATCCAGTTAAACAATGAACATTACGCGGATTCATATATAAAATTTAATTTAGAAACATAATATTATCCTTGTTGTCTTAAGACTGTATCCATTTTCATGTTTGTTGATGAATTTAGATATTCATCATATTACTTAGTAACTAATTGACAAAATTAAATATTAAATGGAGCGATCTTCTACACCTAGCAGTATTTAAAAAAAAAAAAAAAAAAGTGTTAAAAATATTGATTCGTCGTTTTTTTGTCATTCAGTAAAGCATTCACCATAGTATTCCAACAAATTTCGAGGGTATAATAATATCTACTAGAGAAATATAAATTAAAAGTTGCATCGGAGCGAAATTCGGACTTAGGGACCACAATCCGAATCGAGTAAAGATAGAATTTAGCAACAACTGACTTCAATTATTGTAATTATTGCTATCCAGTAACAAACTCATTTGTTATAATCTAATATGTAATGTTAATTAGACTAACTTGTGAGATATCTCAGTAACAATGGACAAACGTGTGAATTGTCAACTTAGTAAATTATGACTTTTATCAAGTCTTGTGAGTTGTTATGTTAGACATAAAAGACTAACTTGTTAAGTCGGCTTTCAGCCAAGATCTTCTGCTCGTCCAGCTCCCGCAATAGTCCGTGCCTGGTGACCTCAGCAGCTCTCGCCCTCTCCTCGTAAAGCACCCTCAAGTTCCGAATATTCTGCAGCTGTCTCTCATACTCCTGTTTCAGGTCATCAGACAACGTCCTCATCTCTCTGTCCGCCAAAGATTGTTCTATTTCGGACAGCTTAGATTTCAACTGGAAACAATCGATTTGCAAACTTATTTTATAACTGTTAATATAAATTAAAAGAAAGAAACAGAGATGTTTAAACATTGGTACACTATATTCCAGCGCCATTAATCTCTAGACAAGATAACGTTGAGTTGTAACAAAATAAATAAATTAGATTAATTGTTTTAAGAATCAATTATTTAAAAAATGTTAATGACTCAATAGTGTAATCTTTATTACAATATGGTGTTGTTGGATGGGGTGGTACATATGCCAATATATTAAACCCCCTTAAAATATTGCACATATTAATCATCAAAGTATTTTTAAAGAAGCTCTCAACATAAAATACGGAAAATCGATATAAATTATTTAAAGTTCATACAATAGACACTTTTTGTGTAATTTTTTTTTTAATTTACAAAAACGAAAAAATAAATGAATAAGTTAATCGGATACCAAAATAATATCTAAATTCCTGAATTCCACATAAGTCATGGTCAAAGTTTTGTTTTCAAAGGAATAAAAAATTATAACAATCTCCCCAATGAACTAAAAATTATTAAAACTAATGTATCACTTAAGAAATTTAAAGTAAATTAAAAATAATTAATCCCCCGTAAAAACAGCATTCTATTTTAATTCGTATTTACTGTATTATTATTTTCTGTTATTCTCTTTATTTAGTAATTTTTATTCTCATGTATATTCGAAAGTATATAAGAGTATAACTTGTGCTGGAAAAACGGAAATGGAAAAATGGAAATCGAGTTGTGGTAGAGTGGGATTTGAGCCTCGGACCTTTAGCCCGTGAGTAGACTCACTACCGTTGTACTATTGTAAGCCCTTGAGGTGATTTTCACAAAAATGGCGCTATATAAATTATCTAAACATTATTATTATTATAATAAAATTAATAAAACAACTTTGTTTTTAACCACTAATTTTTATTTTTCACCGACCGGTTTCAAAGCAAACAAGCTTCTATGTCAAGGTTTACGTAACTAATCAATTGATTCCTTTTTATTTTATTTCTATCATGTTCACTAAATACTACACAAGGACCCAATAATCAAGTGTTTTTTTCCTTACACGGGTAGTAATCTGATATCATTATTTTCGAAGTAAGCCAGGAGAGGACTAAAAGAAATATTGTTTATTAATAAATATAGGAATCAATTCATTAGTTACGTAAACCTTGACAAAGAAGCTTGTTTGCTTTGAAACCGGTCGGTGAAAAATAAAAATTAGTGGTTAAAAACAAAGTTGTTTTATTTATTTTATTATAATGAATAACCACAAAGTTAGTGCTTCAAATATAAACTTTATATTATTATTATTATTAATACTACCACGGGACCACAACCCGGTTTTAATAATTAATATATAAATAATAATAAAATCAATTAGGACACGATTATAATACAAGTACCTACTTTTTTAGTATAATCGTTATTTATTGAACGGCTTACGCCTTTAACTAAACAAAAAAAACATAATTTAAAAAAATCAAATTACTTAGTATATATGTATGTACAAAAGGTACAAAAAAAATTTGTCAATGAAATTATTTTTTTAAAAATTTAAAAATTTTATTGACAGGAAAAAAAATTCAAATTGTAAAAAATATGTAACAGGTGACTCGAGTAGTACTCGAGAATATAACATATTTTCGTGAAAAAATATATTTTTAAAAAATTCCTGGTAATATAATACGAATATAGGATATGAACAAGATGTTTTTGTTTTATTTTTGAGCATTTGTAGGTATTTATTACACTAAAAAAAACATTTCACTAATGAAATTGATTATCTACATTCTTCAGTTTATTTTGTGGAAAAAAGGTGCATTGAAAGTAAACATTCAAATACATTTAAGTTTAACACGTTGATAGTTGAATTATTTTTTTGATAACTAAACAGCGACTTGCATAAAACATATTGTATCTATATAATATTCTTCTTTACGCATTTTTTTAAATATGTTTTTTATGTATATTTGAAGCACTAACTTTGTGGTTATTCATTATAATCAATCAAAACCACTTTTTTTTCCAAGTTGTTTTATTTGATTTTGAATTGTAATTTTTAACTATTTAAACTCCAAATAAACAGCTTATTTGTACCAAAATAAATCAATAATGCACTCATTTCATTAAATAAATGACTATCGGAAGGAAAACCACACCGTAACCGGAATCCTTTATGGCGCAGAAAATAACTGATTGTCTCGGGCGCGAGAAACATGTTTATTTTCAACGTAAAAAGACAAACGCATCACACCTTGTTTGTAAACAACGTTTAGAACGTACGAGTGATACCGACAGTAAAACGTGACAAACGATACTAGACCTGAGCCAGCTGATTTTCCCGGATGTCGAGCATTTCCTTGCTGACTCTCTTGACTTCCTTCAGGGCACTAATCTGGTTCTTGATTTCGAAGTTCTCTTTGTTCAGCAGCGCGGTCTCCGCATTGGCAGACTGCAGGGCGCAGTTTGCCTCGCATAAATCTTTCCTCAGCTGTCTGTTCTGTTCTCTCACTATCTTCAACTGTTCCTGTAGCTCAGTAGTAGCACGTGTAGTGTAATTGATTTCCCCTGTTGTAGTTTGAAGTTGGCCGATACTAGATTCGCCGTTATTTGTAGCTATCAGTGCGCGCAGTGCGGTATTTTCGGCTACCGCTTCCTCCCGCGAGCGTCTTTCTTCTTTCAGCTCCGCTCTCAAAGCTTCCATTTCGTTAGATTTCTCCGCTATCAGCTTGCTCCGAGCTTTTCTTTTCAGCGCCAACTCCTTCCTGAAATTCTCGAGTTCTTTCGCTTTCTCCGGACTCAGCGTTCTGGTGATTATCTTCTCCCTCGATACATCCGTGTCACTATCGGCGAAATAGTTTTCCGGGTTGATGTCGTCACCGCGAGCCTCGCTAATCGGTGTCACCGGGTTGAACGTTTCGCTCGAGTTCAAAATCGCTTTTCTGTGTTCCGCGGAATGCCACCATCCGAGACCCGAGCCTTGGACAGTACTAATAACATTTCCCATTGCGAATCGAATATATAGGGTTGTATTTTCACTTTGTTCAAGAATGGAGCTTAGTATGCATCACAAAAGAACGATTTCTTTACACTGAGCGCGCGAGTCAGAGAGCGATCGCCGCTCGAAGATTTTATTTATAGACTTTTCGTCAGAACAGACGTGAGTCGCCGTTCGGCGCGATTCATTGAACTGCCGCGAAGCTGTCCGATGAGTTCGGGTTCGGCCACTACTACGTCACGACGTAGGTCCGAGGGTGCCCCGTAGTCGGGGCCCGGGAGCCCGCGGCGAGGGCCGGAGTCCGCTGGAGCCGAGGGCGTCGCCCCGCGGTGCTGCCAAGAGACGATTCCGAGAATTACTTCCTTTTCCCGCCATAACATATTTCGATCAGAATTGCTCATTATAATTATTTTGAATTTATATTTGTAACACGCTATATTTGTTGCCTCAGACTGCGTACGACTTAAATTATTGTAGACACGTGTACGCTGTAATTTTCCACGCATTTTCAACAAAGAACACTTATTTATAATTAGATGTTCCACTCTATTTCAATTAATACGGAAGCTTTTATTATTAGTATAATGCAATCATAGTTGATTGTAGAATCACCCCCAACTTATTACGACAGACTCGCGATGTCCGATGTTGTTACATCTTTAAAAAAAACGTGCCTAGGTATTTCTTTAAATCAAAGCGAGGCATATTATTCAACAATTTAAACAGACTAATAACGCATTTTCAATCATCTTACCAGTAACGTAATACAAAAAAACACAAGTTTCTTTGTAATAGGAAATAGTGAAACTACTTATTCATACATTACGTATTTGAAAATATTAATTTATGCATTCATAATAGTTTCATACAATGTAATTTTATAAACGTAACCATCAAATTATTATTATGATGTGTATGAACAAAAATCTATGCACTTAATTTTTTATTTTTTTTAAATAAATGAATTTTCCTTTCGTGGTCAATGTCTTGTTTTTTCGGAGAATTTCTTGATTTTTATGCCTAATCGGATGTTTCAGATAAGTAAACGGTTTTTTATAACTTAAATTTTGGAATAATTTTCACGTAACTATAATTTTAAAAAAATCATTTTTTATTATATTCCGCTTACGTTTTTAATTTTTGAACCCATGACTGGATTTCGTCGTAACCGCGATGTCGGTCACGACAAAATCCGGTCACAGGTGAAAATAAAATAAAAGTGTAAAATCGAAAAACAACAACATCGAAGCCCTTGTTAAAGATGCAAAATTGAGCTACATGATCGCCTTCGGGGGAACCGGTAACAAGACAGACATAACAAGAATACAAAGACAACCAAATAAAATAATTAAACCAACATACAACTGAACGTTGTTATGCAGAAAGCAGCCAGTCCACAATTTTGAAAAAAGTTATATTTACGTTATCGGGTGCAGTAAGGTCGATTCTATGTTTTGATTAAAACAACCAAACCACTTTGATACAAAAAACTGTAAAAATCACCTTCTGAAAATGGTGTCGATCGCAAAAACGGTATTTCTCAATTTGCAGAAAACACTCACAGCGATAGAAAAATCTTAAGGTCCATTAAAAAGTACTAAAACTGCTTAAATAAATAATTAAGTTCTTATTTGAAATTTATAAATAACTCATATTTTCATTGTTTATCATTTGTTAAAGTCAAAAACATTCCAACTGTTTTGTAGATTTGATCATTAGCTCTTTTCACAAAGGTGATAATATCTCAGTTTCACTTTTTTATGTCTGGCTGTTTCTGCATAACTACGTTCAACTTATCCTACCTGACCCATACAAAGAAACACATCAGTTTGACCTAAAATACTTGGAAACATGCAAGATGACGTCATATTAACCAAAAATCTTATTAGTAATATTTATCTTTTAGCTTACGAGAAGGCCTGTAATTGGATTTTAATATATAATTTAACCGACACTGTAATTAATAAATATTGTAATCTGTTGGCTTTCCAAAATAAAATAAAATAAAATAAAAATAAAAAAATGCTGACGTACTCAAATATAATACCAGACAACGACAACACTATCGGAATAAATTGGTTGGTTGGAAGAAATTAATTGGTTGGTTGGAAGAAATTGCCATTTGGCAATAAGCCCGCCAATGTACAAATAACATTATGTACAAAAAGTTAAATAAATAAATAAATAAAAAAAGCAAAGACAAAACTAGGACAGTCAAAAATACTATACTATTACAATGAAACTACGTCACCTACACTACCTTCCCACTTGAAAAATTACACTGGAGAAAATTTTTGAATCAATCTGAAAAAGCACACGATGACTATATTAACCAGACGAGACATATCATGACTCGTCATCAAAAGCTCGATAGCACTGGGTGGGCCTTGGCTGAATCCAGAAGTCTCCTCCACTCTTGCCAGCCTGCTGCCCTTTCTCTCCAGTTCCTCGCTTCCAACATTGTCATATATGCGCTGATGCAGTCCTTTCATCGCATTTGGGCATTCCCCTAGTCTTCGTCGTCCTTGTGGCACAGAGAGAGTTAGGCGTTTTATGGGGTTTTCGTCGTCCATTCTAATTAAATGGCCAGCCCACCTCAAGGGTCCCACCTTGATGGAGTTGATCACATCGTTCTTATAGCTCTCTATTGTAGCGACGACGCCAATGGCTGTTTTCTCTCACAGGGCCATAGATAACTCTGAGGATTCTTCTTTCGAAAGCTGCAATGCATATAACGTGACTAGACCTTATAATATTTCTAATGTAACCCTAACGGGTTTATTAACGGGAGTTTTAGTCCCAACACTTATGTATGGAAGTGAAACGTGGCAGAGGAAGGGGATTAAAGCATGGTAAATGCGGTCGAAATGCGGTCTTTTAGACGAATGTATGGGAAATCAATGTATGACAGGGTTACGAATGAATGATGAAATCAGGCGAGAATGTGAATCTGAGTCAGGTATAATTGAAAAGATTAAAAAAGGGTCTCTGAGATGGTTTGGTCATATGTAACGAATGGCGAAACGAATGACGAAAGAATGGCAAAACAGGTATATACTCGTACATATGGCGAGAATGAACGGTAACGTAGGACGAGGATGACCAAGGAAGACGCGGCATGATCAGATAAACCAAAATCTTAAGTATCGTCATGTCAAAAGCAGGCAGAACCGAAGGCCATGTATGACAAGATGTATGAATGTGGAAGAAGCTAGAAATGTAGGCCTGGATAGACGTGCGTGGCGGTCCATTCATTCTGCCAGTAGTATGGGTAAATTGAAAAAAACAAGCCAAATGTTTGCAATACTTTGGCCTTCTGTTTACTAGACACGTACATACATATATCGTACCTACATAAATATAAACACACTGTTATATAATCCGATAGTATGGCCCATATAAATAACAGATATAATGCATGTCTACTGTACATCACTGTCTAATCAATCTCTAGACAACAGCGTTGTCAGTTGGCACGAGTTCTTCCTTGGAGTAAAAATACCGTAGAAAGTCTCCACTTAGCACGTGACTGTTAAATAGCTTCATTTCTTGTATCACATTGCGCGTTCATTGTCTAACATCATCATCATCACAAACCTGTCGACACCCGATGGGGCATAGGGCACGGCACTGGTAGACCAAATGCAATGTATTTCATCATCCGGTACATGAAGTTAAGGTGATCAGTCTCAAGTCCAGGTACCTTAGAGTAATAATATTACGACACTGGCTAATAGAGTCACCCATACCGACAAAAACCATTATATTATTATCAACCACGAGCTACAGTTTACAGCAATACAACAAGCCAGAGGTACTCGGGTCGATAATTGCAAGCGTAAACCGAAACCGTCCGTTACACGTTTGATGTTTGACTAAAAACCAAACCAAAAATTTGCAACGCTTTTGTTTTGTGCAATAGAGCTGAAGGACTTCTCTAGCGTATTACAACTCTAAGATATGTACGAATATATTATTAAGTTTGTCAGTATTCGAACTCGGGAGCTCTTCCACGGTAGCCAAATGCCCGAACCACGAGACGAATTAATAACAATTTGTTACATTTTTATTTTAAATATATATTTTTTTTATTTAATGTATTTTTTTCTTTGCATTTTACAATATGTATACTTAAGTTACAAATACAAAAAAAAACATTACATTTAACAAAATAATCACATAAAGGCATGGCCTGTGTGGGGTTTACTTTTATTTTTAATTGAAATAGAAGCTACCAGAAGAATACGATAGATATCAAAAAGTTGAGCGCTGAACACAATTTTTTTCTCACTAAAAATGAGGAAATTATAATAAAAGTATATTCTACTCATTAAAAAAATAAGCTATTTAAATCTGTTTTTTTATCCATTATTTCAACAAAAATTTTAATCGAAACATGTTCAAATAATGAATCTTTATCATATTGTCCTTATGAAATGCATTTAACAGTTTGGGAGCTATGAAAAATTAGTGTCTTTGCCCGAGTCTGGATTTCAAGTAAACTTATATATAATAATATTAATAGTCTTTGTCCTAGATCTATTATTTGTTTTAGGAAATAAATGTCTGGGCATAAAAACACATTTTAGACATTTCTGGTAATAGATTTCTCGTAGCTTCAAAAGTTCGGCTTCCTGAAATAATTGGTTGGAGGGAAAAGTTGAATTTTTGTAAAGTATAATTTTAATAATTCGTTTTTGAACAGTTTCTAATATGATTATTATTATCTTAATATGATTATTATAGGCTCCTCCCCATCCAATTATTCCATAAGAAAGAGAAAACTGTACAAGAGCATAATAAAACATACAATATTAACATTTGGTAACTTTTAGTACCTATAGAAATTTAAAATGAGTAGCAATAACAGTTACCGTTCCACAAATTAAACTGTTTTGTGAAACCGTTACAAAAAATCATAGTTTGGAGCAGCGCGAGCAAAAATCTGGCACGACCGGCAGCTGAAACAGTTTCACGAAATCAAATCAAACTGTTTCTGTAACGAAATACTAGTCAAGATATTATTAATCCACAAATTAAACTGCTTCGCGGAACTGTTTTTATGAAATAACTGTTAAGAGCAATGTGGGCAAAACCATGGCCGGGATTACATTTTTGTTTCGCTTAAAGAGTCGTGGCCATGATCAAACATAGCTGGAGGGGGGAGAGTAGACTCAGATCTTCTGAAATCTGAGACTACTAAACTGTTATTTCAGAGAAATAGTTTAGCGAAACATTTTTTTTGTGAATTAATAATATCGCGACTAATTTTCATTACAGAAACAGTTTAATTTATTTTTCTGAAACAATTTAGCTGTTTCTAGATAATACCGGTTTTAAAATAGCTATTTCATTTTTTAACCACGTCTAGTACACGTCTGTAGTTAAATTTTGTATTAATATAAATGAATACCTTTATTGGTTAGTTTGTAGAGTAAAAAAAAAATATTGAAACCCAAAAATTTAAGATAAAAAAAATGTCGAGTTCGATGAAAAAAATAAAGCAACCCGATTTTGACGAAAACGTAACAATTACTTAACTTAACTTTTTTTAATGTAATTGGCCTTAAATATGCCTTAAAATAAAAACTGCTTATTTTTGTTGGTTTTACAAAATATTCTAGTTCGAGTTGTCACATTTATTTCGTTTTGCTATTATTTGTTTTCTTGGTAAAAACAAGCACTTAAAACATGTGGAATTTTCACAATATTCTCGTTAGGCCAGATTTTTTGACATTCGTATTTTTATTTTAGTTTTCTGCGTGAATCAAAGCGGCTTTCTTGTGAAATTTTTGAAATAACCGAGTTTATTTTCGCTCGTGATCACCTGTGAGTAATGCATTCTATTGCAATTTTATTTTTCTTAAATCCACTGACCGACACTAATTTTAGGCCTTACATAAACACCAGACACAAAACACAATAGCATCGTGTCACCTTCTTATAGCTATTTTATTGTGTTGATTATTTCTGAGAAAAACAGATTGTGTATTTTGGCACCTGTCGGGTATTAAGCTTTCACTGAACTTGTTAAGATCCCGCCTTCTAGACTCGGGTTCTTGTGAACATGAATACGAGAACCACGTGGCTCAAACATGATATAAACTTACGTTAACACATTTAAAACGGGTACACGCGATAGAGATTGTTTAATTTTGTAATTTATTTTATTTATTTATTTTTATTTGGGAAAAAAACAACAGTTTTTGCATATATTGTATACAGAAAATAAGAATACAAATAAACGAAAATTGTGAAAACAGTCAATAAAAATTTTTCACAGTGGTGTAAGATATTGATTAAGTACATTACGGTATCAAAATAAAAGCAATTAACGATTGTTAGGCACTTAGAAGTTGCAAATAAAATAAAAATACATATTCTTATATACAGTTATAAAAATAAAGTTAATAGAAACAAAATAAATTTCTATTTAAAAAATAAGAAAAGAAAAAAGTTATATAAAAAATAATGTAAAGGGTACAAAAATATAATATTATAATAATGAACATACAAATACATACATAATTACCGACATCATAAAACTAAACGGGTGTACTGTCTATAAGGAATTTTCTATATTTCATATAGGAGAGATGAAAAATGTCTGCGTGACCGGAGAGAACAGTATTATAATAATGACATGCTCTAAAGAAAAAGTCGTTTTTCCTTGAGTTAGGTTTCCTAGGTACTGGCAAATTAAATGTAGTATGAAGTCTTGTTCTGTTGGGTACAAGGTAATGTTTCATACATTGTAGGAATTTCGACAGTGATAACATAGAAATGGGAGAATGTTTGCAAATTTTCTGATCAGTGTGAACTGAGATATTCTAAATCAGGTAGAAGAATTTGTGTATCTGGGAAGTATGTTTACTAGGGATGGAAAGACTGAGAAAGATAGAACAGGATGAACGGTGCACTGAAATCATCTTTGGCAAAAAAAAAATTATCGCAAGAGGCAAAACTAGCAGTTCACAATGGAGCTCTATTGCCAACTCAAATGCATGGGAGTAAAGTATGGAATTAGAAAAATAATGATAAAAGTAGGTTAAATGCTGTCGAATGCGATTCCTCACGCGATCATGTATGGTAAAACGATGCATGATAGGTGCACAAATGTCGAGATCCTTGACTTATGCAAGGCTGAGGCATGCATTATCGACAGAATCAAGAAAGAGGTGAATGGACAGCGAAAGAACGGCTAAAAAGATCTACGATGTGAATGTTGATGGATGCAGAAAACGAGGAAAACCGAGAAAAACATGGCACAATCAAGTCCATCAAATACTTGAAGATGGACATGTCATATCGAGTAGGAATAATCACCGTGCGTGCATTAGAAGATGTATGAATGTAGAGGAAGCGAGGTCTGTATGCAACGACAGAGTGATATGGCGTTCTATTATCTCTGCCTACCCCTACGGGAAAATGGCGGGATGGTTTGTTTGTTTGTTTTGTTTGTATCGAAAAGAACGTTAAAAAACATCGGCGAATTCAGTTCTTCATTAGTTTTTTCTCTACCTACTTTCAAGTATTTTAGTATGAACATAATGAAATTCGAAATTAGGCTTTTATTTTACGAGTACATAATAATGTAAATTTTAGTGCAAATTGTAATGAGATTTTCGCATGTGTTAATTAGAAAAGAATATAGTGTCTTATGCATTTATACATAATTAGATACGAATAAGGGAGTTATACATATCGTCGGCCCAACTTGTGAAACTTTACTCAGTGAAAACTAAATGCCACCTATATAACGCCCAAAACAAGAAAATTCTGAGTTTTAAGAATAGGTGTCTTAGAAGAATCTTGGATGTGCGGTGGCTTGACTTCGTAAGGAATGAAGTAATAAGAGAACGGACGCAGCAAACTCCGATGACAACTCTCCTCAAGCGAAGGCGATAGTCGGCTAGGCCATATACTGCAAATGCCTCCTGAGAGCCTTTACCACGCTTGCCTACTTTACAAGGTATCAGGTTCTCGATGTCGCGTCGTGGACGTCCACTGCTGACTGTTCGTCGGCAGTTTATGTCAGAACTTCGGGACGAGAACCTGACTTGGGATGACGCAAAGGAGTTAGCAGCAAGATAGATACGCATGAAGGCTCTTGGTGGATACCATATGCTCCTACTAGGGAGCGGACGTGGAATGATGAACTTGTAAAACTCGTCTCAAACTTACTTTTGTTCAGGGGAGAGTATTAAACAGTATTTTCTTCAGTAGCCAATGAAACGGAAGTTTTTTTTAAATATTTTTTTATTTAAATAATAATGACACACTACGAAGATACAAGTTTTAATTACATATTTGAAACCCTAACAGTTTTCAGTTTTCATAGGCGTTTTCGCCTAAGTATCATTTTTTACCTTTTGTGGACTCGCGAGTTTTACAAGTTAGGGTGACGATATATGATATAATTTTAGAAAATAAATTAAAATTACAATTCAACCATTGTTTATTATCTAATCTAAGGTTTACATAAGTTTTTTAAAGGTGTTATTCGTGAAACATAAAATGAAAATGAGACTTAATTATATGTGTCTCGTTCAGATGAGACTAAATTTTATGTGTATGTGGGTGTAAGTGGAATTATTAAGACGTTTTATTGCAAATTGAGACATATTCAACAATTTTTCACTGCCAAGGTGATTTCACTTTAAGTACCGTTGGCGCGGGAAAAGAGATATATATTAGTTTTGCAATGTGTGGAAAGCTTCATTTCCGATACAAATTTTCCGTAAAATGATTTTCAGATTATCTAAACAGGGAAACAGCCAAAAAATCAATTGAATTCATTGGAACAAAAAAAGGATACATTTTTGAGGACGGAATAAAGAAGTCTAACATGTGTTTACAGTGTGTTAAGTGGCCACTTAAACCAGCCAATGACAGGTCAGAGCCCTATAAATGCACAGACTTACATATTCCCTTCTCAAAAATGTTTTCCCTCTCTGTTGCAATGAATTTTAATCTTAATAACTGCCTAAAGAGTGGAATCCAGCCATGTCTACAAACGTTTGAACGTAATCAAAATATTGTTGATCAAACTAATGTTACAGTAACATATTTGAATTCACCGGAGTAAACTGCTGTTTTTATTTATTTATTTATTATTTATTATAATAGTCATTGCATTTAGCCGGTGGTTGGCAAGCCAAATGTCAAGAAAAGCAGTCGCCACAGTATTTGTAATTAAATTTTAACTTTTTTGTATTAGATAGGTACTCCTTACTATTTTGCAAATGCAATATATTGTATAATTTTTTATAGTAAACGCTGATTTTTTGCCAATGAACTGTATTTATTTGCGAGGAAAACTAAAAACAAACCGACACGGGCGTTGACTTAGAGATTACACACGCGTTGACTTATGACTGCGATAACTTAGCTTGTTCATAGTGATCGCTCAAATGCTTAGCATGCTTTTAAGCACGTCGATAGTTATTTGTAATCACTCAATCGAGCTACTGGTATCGTTTTAAGAAACATTATTTTCTAACATAAGTCACAATTTTTCTAATCGGGTTGTATTACAATAAGAAGTTCAATTAAAAATTTTAATACAAAGTCAATTTATGTTTTCTGAATTAAAAATAAAAAATTTACACATTTTTTTTCTAAACATGTTTAATTACAGGTTACCGGCGAAGATACATTAAATTTTTATACAAATCTATACATTTTCGTACATAAATACCGATTTGACTTAATACCGTCTCGATATGTACCGATGAAAACATTGTTTGGTTAAGTTTTTTTTTAATATTTTATTTTAACAGATATATGTACTATTTAATATATATTTATGGTTTTTAGTACAAAATTTTGACCAATCTCTTCCAGTCTTTTGACCAGTCTGTTTTTTGATTGTCTGGAAGATATTGCTTTTAGCAATAAGTCCGCTAAAGTAATTATTCTTCGGACTTAAAGTTTTAAATGAATGAACACGAGGACATTTTTTTTTTAATGCAACAAATTAGTCAATAATGTATTCTCCTTCATTATTTTACAACAATAATTCGAAGCATATTCACTGTACACTGCGCTAATATCGCGAGAATTTTTGACAGCTTTATTCCCTCAGTAAAGAGGTGTCGAAAATGTTCACTTTCGTCTACTTGACATTACATTTTGAACGCTTGTAATCAAACAAAACAATAAATGTTACGTAAAAGCAAATGCAATAGGGCAGAAAGTTTTCTTTCGCGCTCATTTAAATTTAAATTTGAAATAAAATAGACACAGCTAATGATCGCGCCGCTTGCCCGTTGGCAGATGAACGCTCGAAATTGTCTGGTTTGCGAAATGTGTTATCTTTATGCTTTGCCACCGAACCCTAATTCAATGATTGCAATTTCCTACCTTGCACTGGGGTTATGATACCTTATTATTTGGAACTTGTCTCGCGGCAGTCAGGATCAGATTAGATCCTGGGGTCATGAAGGAGGGGCATTTGACGTGGTACCTACCCACAGTAAGAAAAGCAACATCTTAACCAGGGCCCAGTAGGCAGCAAATAAATCCAACAAAGTAAATGTAGCTTAACCAGCTAAAATATTTTTTCTCTTGGTCAAGAAGTTTTTTTTTTAAAATAAATATTTACACTCTTAAGATTTACCCAATTTTTAGTGTTTTAGTAGGGCATTTTCAACAAGTTTGTGATGGTTTATTACCTATTTAAAATTTAACTCTCATGACATTTCTGTAGAATGTTGGTGGAGATTCTGCGATGCAAACTAAATAAAAAAAATAATAAAAAATACAAACATAACTTCATCATCATTCCCTTTCCGAACCTAGTGGTGTATAAGGCACTAAATTGGTACACCAACCGCAGCGTATCTTGATTATTTTTTTATATATGAAAGTAAGATGATCAGGCTTACTCTTCAGGTGCCAGTCAAGAGACTATGAAATATTCCAACGTAAAAACGCCTGAGGATAATGATGACTCCTAGCTAAAGCATTTTTTATTGAACGTGGAGGGATAAACATCTGGGATAATAATTCAGGTGACCCCATTACCCACTGTACATAGCAATAGCCCAAATCTAATTGAGTATTCACTAACAAAATATTGTGTCAAATTATTATATTTATATATTTGCTTACATTCTACTGACAGTGATTGATTTTTGTACAAAAATACAATATCTCTAATTATTTAAATATACACTGGAACCTCTTTACACAAAATTTACTCTACTTTCTGCACACGACTGTAAAAAAAAGGAAAAATTAATGGATGCTATGAACTAAAGATTCATGGGGAAAATACAGATGAAGTAAAAAAAATAATATTTAGGGTTAATAATAAAAAATAAGTTAAAGTTTGCATCACATTTTGAGTGTATCAAAAAAAAATTTCTAAAAAGGTAGGATTTTTAATTATAAATTTTTAAAAAACTTCCATTATCGTTCCAAACCATAAATTATCATTTCAAAAAAAATAATATTAAATATTATTTGGACCATGCTATTTTGAAACCGTGTAAAACAAATGCTTCAAATGTGGTTCCAGTCTATGCTTCAAATATTTACTTAAAGTGATATTAAAATAGAACTAAACAAATTTAAAAACCAAAGTGCAATAGTCACTACAGTAAAAATTAAATAGTTTAAAAAATATTTAATACATACTTACAGTTTGAGAAACAAAGACGTTTATTTTTATTATTTTGCTGTTCATTCTTATGAACAATCTTTAGAAAGATTTTTTCGGATGGATCAGTTGCATATATTGGCTACTAAAACAATTTGTTCGTGTGCAAATAGAATTAAGAATACACTTTTGTGCGTAAAATACAACCAGAATCCTAGATGAGTGTTTTTGACTCGATGGCTACTCTCAGGTAAAATTCTGATAAAAAAGAAAATTCTATATTAGCACTTCTTGTTATTATTTGCCTACCATGTTTGAGGTCCCAAGTTCGGTTGTTGGAAATGTCGAAATGAATTATTGATTTAAGTTGGTTTAACCCTGCATTAGAGTCACCTATAACAATGCATATTAGCAACTGTTTAGACTGTCTAGGTACTGCGGCGCCTTCGAAATGTTTACGGCTAGACGGATAAACTCATCCGCTACCCTACTTTGCCAAAGAGCCTGGAGCCTACGGCAATGCCTAAAAAGCTCCAACAATACACTTCTCCAAGCCACTGCAGAATGGATCTACTCACCCCTGTTGAAGAAGTGGCTACAAATTATGAAACCGCCATAAGGACATCTAAAAGATTTCATTTTATTTCTTTCTTGTAAAAATTCATCTTATTTGTTTACTGTTAATTTAGTTAGGTTGTTATTATTTATTCTTATCTGGCGACGACTTTATCAAATTTATAATCGAGATACACTGCATTTGGCGTACCAATGCGTGCCCGAGGCACCGTCTTGTGCAGATAGGGAAATGATAACAGTAAAGATACATAGTTTTTTATGTGACCGAACATAACATAAGCTCTTAATAGTGTGAATAACTAGACTTAGATAAATATCCTTAGAGTAATAATACACCACTGGCTTATAGAGCCGGCCATATGGACAAAAAACCATTTTATGATTATCAACCACAGTTAGCTACAGTTTACAGCAATAAAACTGGCTGTAGGTACTCAGGTCGAGAATTGCAAGCGCAAACCGAAACCATCTGTTATACGTTGTCATTAAACTAAAAACCGAACCAAAAATTTTAACGCTTTTGTTCTATGCAATAGACTTAAAGGGCTTCTCTAGTGAATTATTACTCCGATTAAATATCTGTAATTGCAATTTAAATTCAGTAACGGAAATTTTTATACATAACTAATGAAAAATTTACTGTAGCGGTGATCGGTGATATCAGAAAGTATTTTAAATCCACTCAGAAATAAGTGAAAATATATTTTTAACACAAGTGGTATTATTAATAATATTGGCAGTTCAACTTGATTGCCAAGAAAAGTGAATGTAGTCATTTTCAAATTAATTAAATTGGTAAGTAGCTATTAAGCATCCAAATTTATTGTTTTTGGCAAGCAGAAGCTTCGAAGAAAATTTTAAGAAAACATTTCACTTTGACTCACTGAGTACACATTTTTTGGCAAAATTTGAGTCATCACATACAGGTAGTTTGAAAAACATTATTTATCATACAGAAAATTGCATACATTTTTATACATCGCCGGTGACAGATATAACTCATTAAATAAAGATTTACGGTGAGTGACTTTATGCCACTAAGTTATATATTTTTCAACAGTCTCTAGCGTGAAACAATCACTTATTCAATTATGCGATCCAAATCAGTTATTTACTTTTTCTTCTTCTCTAGAACTGTGTGTCCAACTGTCCCGCAATCTTTTTGGTGGTCTTTCGGGGGGTCTGCTGCCAACTGGTATTGCTGCCACTATTTTCACCACTCTTTCTGAATCTCCTTTCTCTACGTGCTCTCTCCAGAAACCTCTTCTTGATCTTCCCCATCGCACATCTTCGACGCCGCAAATCCTTCTTATTTCGGAGTTTCTTACTCTGTCTCGGATTGTCGTTCTAAAATGGGTCAGAGAGTTTTCATTTCACTGGTTCTGGGGTGGCTTTTTGTTCTTAACTCATTGAAATAAAACCCAATTTTTCATACAAAAATGCATTTAAATAACGAAATACCGTTAATATGTATAACAAAACCATTTTTGTCCCTTATGAAGTCAGTCTGTCTGTTTTGTTTTTTGAAGCCGCGCAACATTTTTCGCGACGGAGCGTAACATATACATACCTAGTATGTATTTTTTTTTTTTTTGTTTTTACGAGTTATTATTTTTTGGTCCCTTGGATTTTGTTATATCGCGGCTCTAATGTACATACATGATACGAATAGGAAGCCTGATTATGTTTGTGGACCTCAGTAAAAGAAAGCATGGATATAAAAGAGACCTCTTTACGAGAGAAATATGTCCGGGTTCATTGGGCTCCCTTATTCCAGGTTCGACTGAACTGAAATATCTCGTAACCATTTTTTTTTGTGAAAACTGTAATACTTAACTGAAATATATTTGTTACAGGGACTAAGACCCGTTAGTTTTCAATTATTGCTATTTTTACAATAAATAATGACAGTTTTTCTAAAACTTCTTCTTCTAGTGCCTTGCCGGGTCCCCCGAAGTTAGTGATCACTACAGCGAAAGCATATGTATCTGTCTTGAGATAATTTTACATTTTGCACCTAGGACGACTGCTTATTGATGTACTCGCCGTAGTGATTCCTGGGAAAATATGACCAGAGTGGGTTCCCGTTGCGTTCTCTGGTGGATTTTCTGTCGTGGTTACCTTCCCTTAGCTGGTTGGTTAGTTTTGAGTTTCTGATACTGCAGCAGGATTTTTGATTGATTAACAGAACGCTTTTTAGGAAGGTCTGCCAACAAAATCAATTGGTAGTTACGCGGTAGTATCGCGGCAGTATCACTGACAATAAGCATAACGTGTTTTATCGTTGTGCGGCCTCAAACATCGAGTATTGTAGCATCCATCTAGTAGTTTTAATTTGATAACATTTGTTTTGTGTTGATATAATGGTAGACATTATAATTTTTTTAAATAAAAAGTCGAGTTTTCCAATAAAAGATTTAATCATTACAAATCAAGAACAACTCAACAAAGGATACAAATAATAAGTTCTTATAGGTTGTGTTGTTCAAAAAGCATGTACGATTTTATAATAATATAACATATCTCTTTATGCTAACAATATGCTATTTTAAGATCAAAGTATTTAAACTATCCAGAAAGTACATTGATGTGAAGCGACTATTAATAGATAGCGAGTAAGTGATACAAACATGGGATTACATTGGGTAGTTTGTACGGAGATAACTAAACACCGATTTCCTAGTGGGAGCATTTAAACACCGCCAACTTTATACACAGAGGGATTACTATTATAAGCGATATTATTTTATGAATCAGACAATTATTACACATCTAAATTTGAGAGAAAAACAATAAATGCAAAATTTATTTTGTTCCACAGTCCTTAACTGAAATAAGTCAATAATTTCTCCAATTTCTGATCTCAATACGCGCTGTGATGAGAAAAATGTAAATGAATCATAGTTACAGCAGCCCACAAAGACACAGTCACTACATTTCCTGGCACGCCTGCAATGCGTAAATCCACAACAAATAATTTAACAATATAATACAAAAGAACTAAATAAAATGTGACGTAGAAATATTTAGAAGATTTACGAGAATAATGCACTTCTAGTCTTTTGCGTCGATAGATTTGGTGACTACTGTTTCGCTGTGTGATAATTTCAGCGTACGGTAAGATTGATCTATTAAAACATCGTCACAAAAATGGGAAATTGAAAAGTACATTATTAAAACAATACCTTACTGAACGATACAGCATAGCGCCGATAAAAAACTCTGCACTTAAGTTATTGTATGATCTCAATAAAACATCACCTTTTATAGATCAGAGGAAACGATTTTTTAACTCGATTGAAAAATGTACAAAGCGGAAAACATATTAGAGTAGGTAGAATCACGACAAGCTGAAATAGATCTATCGGAGAGTGTCGGTTTAGATTGCATCGATGTCCACATCATCGGCTCCATCTTCATCGTGGTGGACCTTGGGTTTTGCTGCTGCAGCTGCGGCCTGAGCTTGGATCTTCATGGGCGTCGGGAGAGCACGGTCATCATATTTTATCTAAAAGATCAAACCAACGTTTAAATCACAGAACACTTAACCAAACAACAACAGTTTATATTTGAGAAACGAGTTTATAATGAGTTGAATATAATTTTTCTTAGAAATATTTCATTTTATATATTTATTTTGAATCTTGAAATAGGGCATACATAAACATATTCTTAAATGTGCTCTAATAATAACAAAGTACAGTAAAACTCCCATCCTCCGGATTAATGAGTGCCAGATGTTATTGATTTTGAAATACAGCGAATTAGAATCACATCAAAAACTTACTTAAATGCGTCCGGCAAAGTTAATTGCACAATCAAATTAAAATTGAAAACTTCTCTTTTATTTTTTATTTCCTGATAACGATTTAAATATGTCTCAATTAGGATGACTGGAGTTTGGATAAACGGAGTTCTACTGTATATACATATATTTCATTGACAAATTGTTTAACACATATATTATGATTAACAAATTACAACAGGAATGGGGGACATTTCAGAGAAGGAGATATGGAAATCTAGGTATTTGCAGGGCTTAGGCCTGTCATTGGCTAGTTGAAGTGACCACTTTACACACTGTGTAACATTCACCATTCTGCCTAAAGTTATTAATGTTAGCCTAAAGTTTGAATGTTTGATTTTTTCTTCAGATCATCATCATACCCCTCCCTATCCACACCTGATGGTGCAGAGGGCACTGCATTAAAATACTAAATGCAGTGTATATCGATCACCTGTTACATGAAGGTAAGTAAGGTGATCAATCTTAGGCTTTAGGCGCCAGTCCAGGTTACTACCTGTTTGGTCAATATTGTGTATCGACCTTCCCAGGAATCGAACCCCGAACGTCACTGCCAACCACTACACTACGAGGCAGACTTATTTTCACACGATTTCTTTATTCAGGATTTTTCCTGAGAACAGCCATCTATTCAAAACCACTCGTCCGGGATTCTGGTTCCGTTTCACAAACAGAATTGTATTCTTCAGCCATCCAGACACAGAGATAAGAAATATAACAGGCGAACAAAATAGGATGGTAAAAATAGTTTTTATAAAAACTTTACTTCGAATGAGAAAAATTACAATATCTTACAGATGGAAAAATATATTTTTAAAGAATTCATCACACTATCAATGAGGAAGTTCAGTGCTACAGAAAATTGGATACAAAAAATGTTTCCTTACATGTGGAAAATATTAGAGCATATAATTATAGAGAAGTTTCTCAAAAATGTATTTAAAAAAAGAATAAAAATGAACTACTTTCAACTATGTCACAAGTTCTCCCAAATCAACCGATGTACTTCAGCATTGTTATGTGTTGCGATAGATTTCAGGTTTCCGGAAAGCTAACTCACCAGTCAGGACAACTCACTGACAACTAGTGACGTCACGGGCGGAGTATTTACAAAAATCATAGCAATAATACATGACATGTAATGACTCAGTGGTCTAATTACTCGTTACGTATATACGATGTTTCGGGGCCAGACCCCGAAACTTTAGAAGAACATTCTTCGTGGTAAACTTATAAAAAAAAATTCTTATAAATATTTTCCAAAAACAATTTTTTTTAATGAAAAAATATCCATTTTACAATCTGAAAATGGAGTACATCCTTGGTTTCTCGGACTAGCATCCCTTCCATAAACCCCTACCCCTCCTCTAAACAGCCGCTTCCCTTGTCCGCGTCTGGTGCGCATCGCTTCGTTGGTCAAATACGTTTTTATCTTATTTTTTTGTAGGGTAGGTGTTTGTAAAAGGGATGCTAATCCCAAAAATTAAAGATTTGCTCCATTTTAAATAGTAAAAGTTTTTTGAAAAAAATTTTTAGATTTTTTTTTTAATTTCACCATCAGGAATGACCCCCTGAAGTTTTGCGTTCTGGCCCTTAAAACACCGTGTATAGAAGTATATTTTGTATTAAGTAAATAACCTCCCCATTGCTAGAAAAATTCATCGTAAAATATTACTAATATGCAATAATAGAGACAATATTCCCGATGACATATTTAAAGCTGTTAAAAAAACAGCTGGCTGCTCTCAAATATTGGTTAAAGCCGATAGGTAGAAACATGCAGGATTTTTAGACTGCTAATGGAATTTCCGATGATACCTCAAGGTCATCCTCCTGGTCCTCGTTGTCGGTGTCGGCCTCGTCCTCCTCCTCCGCCTCCCGCAGCCAGCGCAGCAGCGGCTCCGCCAACTTCCGCATCTCTTGAGCCAGCTCTTTGGACACGTAGCGCCCCTTCACCTTGTCAGCCCACTCCAGTACGGCGCCCTCCTCCAGAATGTCCAGATCGTACAGCAACTGTGTCAAATAAAATATATCTTCAGACATTATGAACAAACAAAAGAATACATAAAACACTTTGACAGGGCCATTGTACATGTTCTGTGCAGTTTATATTTGTATATATATTTTTTACGTGTAATGAAGAAGTTTAGTGCTACGGGAAATTGTATATAAAAAATGTTTTCTTGGGAGTAGTAAAAATTACAGCATTTAATTGTAAGCTGAAGTTTTTCAAAAATGCATAAAAATAAACTGATTAGAAACGTCGGGACTTTAAGTGTTCGCGAGTTTGCAACTAACAAATTATTGCGCTGTTACGATGGTATGACAGCATCATGATTTCAGCCGGCAACAAATTTCCGGTTTCTGGGGAAGCCATGTTTTTCGATGTTTAGCCTGTTTAGACTGACAGTGCTTTGACATAACCTTATTGACATTTGAATTGTACGAGGTTCCACTGTTAAACGTCAGAAACAAAAATAAACTGTGCATGTCGATTCTAAAAATTAATCCGGTCAAACAATGTCGTAGAAAGCGAGCAAGTCAGCGTTTGGTACAATAAACGTCAGTTAAAAACACATTTTCTTTGCTTCTTGTCAGTTATGTTTCACAATTCGCAGTTATGGTGAGGATTTTCAAAATTAAAAACTTTGAAAAATCATATTGACGATAACATGATAAAAAAATTATTTAAAAACCACTGAACTTCCTCATTATTATAAATAAAATAAAATATCTCAACAAAGATAAAGAAATTCTGAGAAAAGTCTAAACATGACTTTTCAAAATTAAAAACTTTAGTTATATAAGTGATATTTGTAACAACTATCGATTATATCAAACTCTACAAGAAAAAAACCTACGTAAAATTAAAAAGTTTAAAATATTGAATTAAGAAAAAAGAAGGTATTATTATCCCCAAACCACAGATAAATGTTGGTACCTTAAGGATGCTGGCGGTTTTGGGAAGTAGGGTGTCCTTGTGCAGAGCTATGACCTGCTCCAATCCCCCAAGGAGCGAGCGTTGTGCCTTCATGTCCTGGTGAGTGAAGCGGAGCAGCAGGAGACGGTGCTTCCTGACCTCGGCTGCGATGGAAACGGAGAACAGGAGCTCAGCGAGGAGCAGGGGCGCCTTGGATTTGATGTCCAACCTGCGCAATTCATCACCATCAGAAAATATGCATTTGTAACAGTGGCATACATTCCGTATAGGCAAATAAGCAGCGCCTACCCTTCTAGATTATTGTATAAATCATCATACCTTTGTCCACACCCGATGGTTCACAGGGCAGTTCAGGTCAACGTTACTCAGTTCTAGACATGGCCTGCTACCAACAGGTAGCTGTTTAATTTTTAAAAAAAACAAAAAATGAAAACTCCAAAATTTTTATTGCAAAAATGAGATTCAAATCATATTTTTATATAAGAAAAAGACATAGATTTCAGTAAAACCAGGTGGTCCAAGAAGTATAATTTTTTTTAAATATTTTCAGTCGCTGCTAGGTACGTAGGTGAAATAATTCGGTCAGAATGTCACCCGTGTCAAAAAAAGCTTCAACTGTTTGCCTTCGCAAAGATGAAAGAATTAAAGGCAAATAGACATTCAAACATAGGCAGAATGGTGAATGTTATAATTTGTAAAGTGACTACTTAAACCAGCCAGTGTTAGATCATACGCCCTGTAAATCCCTACACTTCCCGTATATAAAATGTTCTTCACTTCTGTTGATATATTAATATTAATCTCAAGGGAGTTGAATCCAGTTCTCGTCTACAAAAATTTGGATAGACTCAAAATATTGTTGATAAATTAATTTTAATGAGAAACTTAGTTTTGGTGTAGTTCTATTGAGACTACATGTTGAGGCACTAATTCCAACCATCAACCATTCCTGTTTCTAAATATCTGTATTTAAAAACATCTTTTGCTTACCGTAACACGACATTACAGCACTGTCTCGAGGGATTTTTTAGCGGTCTTTATAAGGGTTAAAAAAAAAATGCAACAATCCAGAAGAGCAACATAAAAGTACTATCTAGTATCAGTTGGAATTGAAACTAAAGCCTTTTTGCAATCTATTGACATCTGTCTACACTGTACCTCTCTGCCTCGGCGAGGATCTCCTTCTGCACGGCTGCAGTGTCCAGTTGCCCTGCGTCCCGGCGCCCCTTGATGAGGTCATACAGCAGATCCATGCGCTGTTTCTCGCTCTTCTCGTTGTCGTCCGTCAAGGTCATGTTCTTGGCTCCCTCCGTCAGGTCCTGCAGCCGAGCTCGTACCGCCTCCTCCGATACATCCACGGCCCACGTGTCTTCGTCATCTTCCTCCTCTTTTCCTTTCCCTTTGTCCTTTGAAACCTAAAAAAGGACATTTCAAATAAGACGACTTCATAATCAACGGTGAAGCATTTAACATGTAATAGGCGTAAAACGTAAAAAGACATATTGCAAAACTGAAAAAAAAAGCAGAGTTTTCATAATAGAATGTTCATGAATAAAATTCTTGTTCGTTTATTTCAATCTGCCGACCCTTATGTATAGGAGTGACGAGCGGAGAAACGGCTTGATGATTTGCTTTTTAAAATTATATTTTCATTTTCGTATTTCTCTTTTCACATCTAAATATTTGTAGAAAATAAATTGATCTGCAATCGAATTTATCCATATACGGTCAAAATGACTTATTTCATATAAAATTACATGCCTTTTTGAATATTTTTTTAAGGTTATTTAATTTGTATTACAAACATATCGGTATGAAACAGAAAATGAGCTAACCTGAGAAACAAGTTTGGGTATCTCGATGCTGTGATCTTGGTCAATACTCTGGTCGGTGATGTCTCCCTGTGATGTTTCCCCGTTGCTGGTCACGGAGCCCTTCTTGGAGCGCTTGCTGCGCTTGCCCTCACTGCCGGTAGTAGCCTGATTATGAAGGGGAAGATATAGATCGATTGCATATAATATGTAAAAGCAATATTTATTCTAACATTCGACATGTCAGAATCCTCAACCGTGGTTGGTCCCGTAGCTAGTGTCGCAGACTCACGGATCAAAGGTCGAAGGTTCGAACCCCGCTCTACCAAAATTTAATTCCCATGTTCTAATAGTAATTTATTTACAACTCAAATACATAATTAATAAAACACTTTGTTTTTAGACCACGTGGGTGTATTTCAATGCACTACTAGTTTCGAAAGACACAGTTCCTTCCATCTACAGATGTTATTATAAACTAAACATAAATATACAGAAATGAAAAATCTAGGTACTGACTGGGTCGGGAGGGGCTAATAAAAGAGTGGGAGGGGGGGGTTTATAAAATGGACAAATATTATAAGTAATGGTGAGGGATTTTCAAATATAACTTTATTAATTCTTGTTTTTTCCAATTTTTTTTTTTGTAGTTCTAGATTTTAGAAGTTATTTCATTATATGGTCTTTACTTGTTCTAGAATAAAAGGAGTTTGATTTCATATGAATCAAAAGAATGGATTTCATTCAAATATTTAAATTTCTCACAGTTTGGCCGATGTACTAATGGTTACAATTTCCACATTGGATCTGGTATAAGCCACTTCCATTTAAAATGTCTATTTTTGATTTTGAATTTTCAAATTTTTTTCCTAAATTATTATTTGTATAATACGCGGGTTGAATATGTGAAGGAAAAAATTTAATATTTTTGTAGTTAATAGGCCAGTATATAAAATTTTTCAGCAAGATTTATCAACTTATTATGTGCTTAGTATAAGTATTAATCCAACAATTTATTTCTAATTAAAACTTTTGATATTTTTTCTATTAGTTCGTTATTATATCCATTACTTTTAGCAATTTGTTTTATAATATTTAATTCATGTTTGTATTTTATAGTACTTAGAGGTATATTGATAATTCGGTTAAGCAAAGAATGAAAGCTAGACATTTTATGAGAGATAGGATGTGAGGAATCAATCTATTTATAACTTGTTAAAAAGGCCCCAAGATTCATATGTTTGGATAAATCATAGGAACGCAAATATGTCATTCTTTAAAGTTTGGATTAGATCAGTTGCATTTCCTTAATGACGTTAATAATCCTTATTAGAAAAAATACTATTGATAAAAAAAAAACAAACCTGTCCGGAAACAGGAGCATTGGGTGGGTTCTTGAGTATAAAGGTGTTGAGTTTGTGGTTGAAGTCTAGCGCGCCGTGGAAACCACACGCCTTACACCCTTGGGAGATAACGCCCTTCTTGGCGCTGACCAGTAACTCAGTTTCCGGGTTGTCGCACTCCGGACACAACACAAACTTGCGGATGAACCTGGAATCACACACCACATTGATAGCATAGCACTTCTTGCCCGAGTTTCAGACAGTACTGGTGCATCCATCAGTCAAAATGATGGAAATTGCGATAAATCTCTCTTTTGGATAACAATTGCGGGGTGGGTCTGCAACAAGCCTCACTTTTTCCCTCCACTCATTCCTGCCCTCGGTCTTTGCCCATCGGCGAAGCTGCTGCAGCGCACATCCTCGATCATTAATAATATGATAGAAAATACAAAAGAAATGCACAAAAGCCAAATAAAACAAACAATGAATTATTCAACAATATTTTGAGTATGTCCAAATTTTTGTAGACAGGGACTGGATTCAACTCCCTGGGGAGCTGTTTATATTAACATATTACAACAGAGATGAAGAAAATTTAAGAGAAGGCAATAAAGAAGTCTAGGCATCTACAGGGCTCATGACCTGTCAATGGCTGATTTAAGTGGACACTTTACACACTGTGTAACATTCACAATTCTGCCCATATTTGAACATCTATATTCCTTCAATTCTTTCATCTGTTGATGTTTGTGAAGTTAAAGAGCTGAAACCTTTGTTTATGCGGGTACATGAAGAAGTATAGAAATTGAAAAAATAACATTTTCAGGCGTGGCCTAGTATGTAGGTGAAATAATTTAATTAGATGAATTTCACCCGCATAAATAAAGGTTTCAGCTCTTTAACTTCACAAACATCAACAGATGAAAGAATTGAAGGAATATAGATGTTCAAATATGGGCAGAATGGTGAATGTTACACAGTGTGTAAAGTGGCCACTTAAACCAGCCATTGACAGGTCATAAGCCCTGTAGATGCCTAGACTTCTATATTACCTTATCTTAAATGTTCTTCATCTCTGTTGTAATATGTTAATGAATTATTCATTACCCACCTAAAAACTTGCCGATATTATTTTCTTAAATTTATCAAATAACATATTACAGGGCAGGATATCGCAATATAAAGTGACAGTTATGAGGAAATAAGAATCATATTTTCATTTTTATGTTCGTTTCCTATAGCTGAAAGATCCTTTACTTTGGAAGCCAACTACAGCTTAATCTAATTCAATCTTAAGCAAAAAAAGTTACCCGTCCAGAAGATCTTGTAGCTTGGCAGCATCGTGACTTCCGTTGACAATGAATCTTTCATTTTTCACATCGAACTGCGTCTGAGCTCCGAGTTCGCATCCGAAGAACTTGGTAGGATCTAAAACCAAAAAAAGATACTAATTCAGCATATGTATCGCTACCAAATATATTACATACTTTTTTAATGCTTTCATATTGTAAAATTATCGTTGCTTCCATCGGATGTCTGGTATGCTTCGCAGATATTAATTAAAAATAACTTAAATCGCTTGTAATTATAAAAATAATTTTGCAACATATAATGGAAACGGATTTTTTTTTTTTCATACATATTTTGTGATTGTACCATGCCGAACTGCAACACGGTACAAATAAGTCAATATGTTAAACTTAACTTATCTGGATAAACATAGTCAACAATTAGTCGAATCCCGTATTTTACTTCTTCAGTTTGATCCTCCCTCTGGCTCTAGTCAAGAATCGTCGGAAGCTTCGCCCTGTCTGGATCAGGCCGAAAGTGCCTCCTGCTTGACAGACTGCTGTGTAACCAGGCCCCTAGACAGGGTGCTGAGACAGTCTAAGCGAGTAGGTACCGCACCTGCTAGTCAGAGTCCAGTTGCTTGTACTAATCAAACCTTCTAATTTCTACATTCCTCACAAAATCAAACCGCAGCACACTCGGAGAAAAATTTGTGAACAAATCATTTAGTAATTGATACTCACACGTGGCGGGTCTTCCGATAGCCTTGGCCACCTCACTCATGTTGACGATGACAGTCTTGATGCCGTTCCCCTTGCCCTCGACCTTGGCACAGATCCGCGGCATCTTGTAGCGGTAGAAGGCGTCGGAGACGCTGCGATTCACATTCACCGAACCCATCTTGAATGGCCTTTCTCGTCTCTTTTGGAACTATTAGTGTATTGAATCCCTCCTGCTTCGTCTAAAAAAAATTACAAAATAAGAGTTATTATTCACATGCTATTGCAATTTTTGGATTACTATACATATGTCTATATACTATACACTAGCTGACTTGACAGACGTTGTTCTGCCCGAACGTTGGTTTGCCTGCTATTAGCTTGGAAAAAAACTTACCTGCGTACTTGTTTATGATTGAATTCCAAAACATAAAATAATTCATTTTCAAATATATAATTCTTTTTGTAAATGTCAAACTCAACCCATCGCACCAACAGGGGTGCACTTTATTCATAAATGCGATTTTCAAAGATGTATTGAATGGCAGTTAATATTTTTTATTTATTTAAATGCCTTTTAGGCTTTTACATGTTTTTACATGCATATATACAAATAAAGACAGACATGTATTTTACACAGAAGTACCAAAAAATATATATTGATTTTTAGAAGAAAAAGAAAAATATCAAAAATATCATCTTTACATATTAGTATAAAGTGGAATAAACAGACGTGCATTTTTAAATATGAAGACAGGAATGCACTTAACACAAAAAAGGAGCAAAAAATAAAAATTAATTAAGAAGAGAAAGAAAAATTAAATAATAATAAAAAATAAAAAAATCATTACGAATTAGTAGACAATATATGGGGATACATAATAATACATACATATATTGCAGTGGAGAACAGTAGTACGGATTTTGGTATAGGTTATATTAAAATAATCTTAAAATTAGAAGTTAGAAAAATACTAATTTAGAATACAGATATAAGTCAATAAACGGTAAACAATTGAAATCAACATAGTATTATTTAGGTATTACAATTTGAAGATAGTAAATTGATACATTATCTTTTAAAATTCAAAAGTGTTGTATTAAATATATCTTCGTCATTTGCGTATTCATTTACAAATGTATGAATTCTCCTTATTGGCGAGTGTGCAGTGTGCACAGTAGTTTGTTGTAGATACATTTACATAGAATATTTTATTAAATGGGGTAACCCGGCCCGGAACTCGCAAGTTAATTAGTTGTAACAGTTCAGAAAAATCAAATATTGAATTTAATATTTTAAATAAAAATTACAAATCATTCAGTTTTCTTCTATTTTCTAATGTTTGTACATTTAATTATTTATTTAAGTATGAGTAATTAATATCTTCAACTGATATACCTAATTTAAAATAACGAAACCTAAAAATTTATGTTGAACTCTTTCAATATTATTTATATGTACTTTATAATATGGTGACCATATAACCGAGTTGTATTCAAGTTGGCTACGTACTAAAGCAATATGTAAAATTTTCATTACATAAACCGAGTCAAAATTTCTGATCGTTCGCAACAAAATACACAGAATGCAATATTATTTTAGTATTACTAAAAATCCAGTAAAAAGAAATAAATGGAAATAAATTATAAGGAATTTAAGGAAATAATCTAATTGGGATCCATAAAAAGCTAGTTTTGTTAGTAAACATTCAAAAACAAACTTTTTTTATATACAACAAAACAACATTTTTTTTTTTCTCGTCGAATGCAATCCTGGTAGGTCGATGAAAAAAATATTTGTGCTCCTTACTTTTTTTTTACAGATTCGATTTAAAATTTGAATATGTACAAAAACGCGCATAACAAAGATCTACATTTTACTGAAAACCGCACGTAAATCGGTTATGCCGTTTAGGAGTTTAGTAACATCACACGTACAAAAGAATTATATATACAAAGATATATAGGTATGTCCAGAAATTGAGTCCTGTTTGTATTTCTTGCCATCGCAGTTTCAGCATTATGAGTTAGCTGACTGCAATGTACGCTTCGTGATGCTTGTTTAAAATGTTGAATAAAATTGAATATCCAGCCATTTGTGGAATAAGGTCTGTAATTAGTTTCCTTAATGCGAAGAACATTAAACCAGTCCACGTTCATCAACAGAACTGTGAGGTGTACGGATAACATGCGATTCAATGGTAAGGAGATGGGTTAGACAGTTCGATGAAGGCCATGATAACATGCGCAAAACTGCGATGGCAAGAAATGCAAACTGAACTTACTTTCTTGATATACCTTTTACTATTTTGATATATTTTTATTGAAATAAAATTTCATGATTAATAATGTCCTTTTCCAAGCACAAAATTATTTTTTTTGCAACGCACTAAGAGTTTAAATTAAAAATGACTGTAAAAAAATGTTTTCAAAATGTAATAAAAAAATTACGCATATATAAATAAATATTACATCAAGCCACGGACAATCATTACCAATCAACCATAAAATTATAATTAGATAAACAGATAAAACACAAAAAAAAGAAAACCATTGTACAAAACTGACCTTATGAAAATAAAAGGGTACGGCTGCAATGTTGGAGAAGTGAGTAGGAGTAATGCGGCTAAGGGCGGGAGAGGAGGAGCATGGGGGGGCGGGGGGCGCTTGGCGACGGTGACAGAGGCACTGGGCCTAGTGACAAATTCATTCGCTCGATTCCATACAGCGCTTGTACAGCTGATAGTCACGTCTCTCTAAAGGGCTGCAAAATCCGGTGTCTGCTACTTAAAAATTTTGATGTTCTGTAAATAAAAATTAGATTCAAATTCATATTTCATATCACAATTTCTCGGTTAAACTACGGAAAAATGGAGCTCAGTGCTATATAAGCACCTGACGTCACTGCGGGCTGTGAAGATCTATTGTGACGGGTCCGCATAAATTAGTGCTCGCCCTTCAAGCCTACATCTTTAAAGAGTCTGGCTACCGAGTAAAGGGCAATTTCTCATAGATATTGCTAAAGCTCCCCCTCCGAGCCCAGATGCATCTGGCTACTAAAAGTAGGGGGCGAGCGCTCTAACATCCCCGGGTTTAACCAGTGGCCCCCGAGGATGCGGCTTCTTTTGTAATATGAATCATCACATTCACATATAATGTGTATAGATTTTTCATCATCCGCACAGCAGAACCTTCATCTAGAAGTTTCCGAAACTTAGAAAAAGAAAGAAAGAAATAAGATAATTGGTAACAGTAAATTACACTTGGTTTTTGTGAAATATTTTACTCAAAACCACAAAAAAAAATTTTTTTTGATAAATAGGAAACATCTGATGGGAAGGTATAAAATTCATCAAATGCAGTGCATCTCGATCACTTCATTACATGAAGTAAAAATGAGTATTAAAAAAAAAAACATTAAATGTAGACCTTGGCAGGAGTCAAACCCTGGACCTCACGCACGGTAGCCAAATATGAATACCATGAGACAACGAGATATGCACTTTTAATTCACATATACATAATATGCATTCCATGTCCACTTCCTTATTGGAGCTTAGTGTCCAAAAATAACCTCGGTGCTATTGAATCTCATCATTCAGAAATGAGCCAATTCGGATAGTATCATTTTTTATGTTCCTAGTGTATATCTTCGACATCATCAGCACAGACTGCTTTACCTCCCGGCTTCCAGAACAAACCAGTCTCTGGCTATGCCGAATGGAACAACAGTCAGGCAGTTCAACATGATGACTGTGGAGATCAACATCTTTCACATCGGTGAAACTTTGTTTAAGAGGCAAATGCTCTTGCTATTGGAGAGTAATATGCGCTCATAATATCGAGCCATTACTCGAGGGTTCCTGGCCCGATACGTTGTCCCAATTTAACGTCTTAAATATTGTTTTTATTTGCAATGTTATATTGGTTCAATAAAAGTTAATTTGAATTCCATTTTCGCTTCCTAATGGAGCTTCTCAGTTTCTCTGTCGAAACATGCGCTGTCGGTACGAGCGCTGCCAGTGTTTAATGCAATTTGCGAGGGTTTTGTAACCAAGAGGCGGTTTTGATTAGTCCTGTGCTTCCAAGAACTTAAGTTTTTACAGTACTGAATACTCACCGATAACCGTTAAACAGGTTAAAGCGAGTCATGCACGATGCGTTGGATAACGCAGTTGGGGGTCCGGTGCACGTGTCTCCTCTCTGTACTGATGTCTCTGTAAACAATAGAGAATACAAAAATTAAAATGACATTTCTGTTAACATGAAAGAATAGAAAAACTGCAAACCGTTACTACTGCGCGCTCCAGAAACAAGTAATACTAAACTAAACTACGGTCAAACCAAATCTGACCTGCCTCCGAAACCTGGATTATGAGAAAAACTACTGAGGGAACCATTGCAGCGTTCGAGAGAAGTATCCTCTCGAACTAAAGAGTAGTCTGTGCCTCATGCGAGAGAAAATAACCGTTAGTGTCGTCGCTACTAAAGGAAGCTATGTGACATCTACAGAGCCCCTGATATGATCAGCTCCACCAAGGCGGGGAGCTCGAGGTGATTAGTCATATAATTTGAATGGACGCTGATAAACCCTATAAAACCCCTTACTATCTCTGTGGCACGAGGACGACTAAGACTTTAGAAAGGCCCAAAATGCGATGGATGGACTGCATGAGCGCGGATACGACAACTTTGGAAGTGGGGAACTGGAGAGGAAGGGCAGCAGACTGACAAGAGTGGAGGAGACTACCACATCTCATCATATTAATTGAAAGTCATATCCAATATAATTTCTTATAAGGTTTCTTTTCAGTAACAATGGGAGTTTGTTATTGTATTATTAATTCAGTTGCACAGAAGAATAGGGGAATGCAGACTGAGATGGTATGGCCATTTAGCGAGACATGAAGAAAATGGGGGGCGTACGGCGCTTAAACTTCACGGTTGACCAAGTGCCCATGTGGTGGGATGCTGTAAGAAGGAAGATGGAGGAAGCCCAGTTTGATGAGACGATGGCCCAAAGCAGGAGACTGTGGAAAGGTAGGACAAGGAGAGCTGGCCTCAAATGAAATAGGATAAAGGAGAGGAAGAAGAAGAGAATCCCAGTGTTCATCTATTTTTATAAAACCGTTTCTTTTCCCGGACATGAAATCATTTATCTTATTCTGAAGAGAATAGATTTTAAAATTTATAACAAATATAGTAAAAATGGTTCTATTTATTTCGCTTTTCCTAAAATGAGAAATTTCGGTGCTACGGGAGATTTACATATTTTTTTTTATTTTTTTTTAACGGTTTTAATAAAATTGAACTACTTTGAAACATCACAAATTCATGTGAACAATAAACCAATCATTTTTAGCATTGCGTTATGTGTTGTGAAAGATTTCCAGTTTCAAGGTAGACATTTTTTTCAACATTTAGTGTATTTTGATAGCTACAGGGTTCTACTTTTAAATAGCAGCACAATTCACCGACGACAAAATGTGGTGTCACGGATTGAGTAATTTTAAAATTACAAAACTTTAAAAAATCATAGCGATGATAATATGATACAGAAATGTTTTTTTTTAAATTTTTGATTACTTTGATAGTCTTTTAATGGATACTTTTTCTTTAAAAAAAAAAGAGAACCACTGAAGTTTCTCATTACACCTAACCATAGATTTTGTCAGACAAAGCAAATTTGAATATTGACACAAAAATTTTATCAGCGGTGTGCTTTATATTATTTATGTTACCAATAACAATAACATGAAATCATTTAAAAACATTCCAAATTTTCTTATAAAAAAAAAATTGAGTTGATAGTGTAAATTTATCGATAGCCATTTATAATTGCAGAGTTAGAATATTATGATTAAACCAATCCGGTACTAAAAGGCGAAGAAGTAATATCCAAATCATTAATAACTACAAAAAATTGCACCTATTGCTATCCATCTGGAAATATGAACATGGGAAAATAATTACTATCTTACCTTTCTAGAAGAAAGCGGAACATTTGCACATAATTTATCAGCTTCAGTTTAAAATTTAAGATGTTCAACCAAATTTTATTTGCCTCATTTGAATTCAGGCATAAGCGAATTCAATTTGTATAAAAACAATACTGATCAATTTCAATAATTATTTCACAAAACAGGCATACAGGTGTTTTATAATATGATACATATTGTAACAGTCCTGGTATATTGCAACAATAAACTAACTGTTACATTGTTAATAATCAGTTTCAAAACTGGGTGAGAAAAATTGTTTATACAATTGAATAATTATGAACAAATCGCAGTATTTAGTTAATAATACTATCTTAAATATAAAATAGCAATGGAAACAGCTTTGGGGAAGCTCCCAAAACTCTAAAGGAGAAGAAGAAATTCTTGCAGCCAACATTAATTTGTAGTTAAAAATACTAATGGTCACAAACTAGTCCTTGAAACTATAAAAAATAGAACTTTAGAAGTGTATACTGATGATTGTCTACAGCTGAGTAAACAAAAGTCAAAAAGAAAATATTGACATGTCATTGTTTTAGCAATTTTCAAAAACGTATTTTTTGCTGGGGAGTGTGAGGTAAATAGGCCACGGAACAAAAAAAACATACCCAAAATATTTTAAGGACAGTAAAAAGATCGCCATTTCAAAAACTGCAAATGCAAATTGTAAATTTTGCAATTCATTAAAAAAAAAATGTAATTTCAGTTCAAAAAAATAATTGAGAACTCGATGGCGTTGGCAGCGACGTAATAACTACTGAACACCTTCCAAACTAATAAGTGGAGTTCGGGGAAATTCTGCTGAAGAGATCGGGAGTCAAGGCCTCGAGTCGGGTCAGGGTCGAGGTCGGGTATTGTGCAACACCGGCAGTGGCCGCGCGCGCACCGCACAACGTCTGCATCGCGAATACAAGACAATTTGCACCACCTGCATAAATTTGCAATCATTTTCGCAAAACGAGTTATGACCACACAGGGCCGATTTAGTTTTAAGGTCATTTAGAACCTCCATTGAAATTAGGCGGGTTCGCGATGTTTTGTCCAACACATCATCTAATTATCTGAGTCAATATACTAAAAGTCAACTTTTAAAATAATGCATCAGTAAGGGTATTTTAAATGAGTTTTTTTTATGA